>NW_019174311.1:1766938-1819787 GCF_002260705.1 Seriola dumerili | reverse complement strand
TGTTAATGTGTACTATTTATGTTAAAAGAATTTTTGTTTTTTTGTTTTTTCTGAACTCTTTTATCATTTTAGAATCGAAATAGGAAATCCATAAGAACTGGAATCAATCAAATTTAAACCTTGCCCTAATACTGACACTAATTCTATAGTATCTACAGTATTTCTGGTGGAGTGTAGAGAATAAACACTGAGGACAATATAAAAGCTGCGTCCTCAGCGCTCTGACGTGTGTNGTGTGTGTGTGTGTGTGTGTGTGTGTGTGTGTGTGTGTGTGTGTGTGTTCGCTCCTGCTGCTTTTCCTATTTTTACAGTTTTTTATATTTCATCATTTGTCACACTGATATTTTTGTAAAAGCTGCGTCCTCAGCGCTCTGACATGTGTTTCACCTCTGTCACTCAGCTCTGCAGCCTCGTTCACACCAGGAACAAGCTGCTCATGTTGACAACAGCTGCTGTGATGCCAAAGTCTGTTTTTGTTTCCCTCCTGTTACAGTTTTGTCTCCCGCACATAACACATGTCCAGCCAGTTCACACACGCAATCTTGGTTTTTGCTTATCTGCATCCCTCTGTTGACCCGGCAACCACATGTGATGTCATCTACTCTGTTTCCATGAGAACCTGCTCCTCAGGCTGTTTCTCAGTTTTCTGCAGGACCTCATCTGGACAAGACTCTGAGACAGGACCTGCTCATGTTGTGTGCTCATGTTGAGGAGACCTGGAGGTTCGATCTCACACGATGAAGATTTATCTATTCACTCACTCTGAATTTAGCATTACTAGTTATAGTAGTTTTTAGTAGTCCTCTTTCTGAACTGTGTGTTCTGCAGTTCTGGGTTCTGGTTCTGATTTGTCAACTGTCAGAATAAGACTTTATAAGTATCAAAGATTCAATATAAAAATAGATTGTTTATCTAGATGCAGAGAGTTCTGCTTTATCCGTCCAGGTGTCCCTGGGACACAGCGGAGGACAATGTGGAACATACACATGCACAGACCAGTACAAAAAATGAGCTATTATTATTATTATTATTAATTTTATTGTTGTTGTTGTTGTTGTTATTATTAATATTAATAATAATAGTAATAATAAATGCTAGTGGTAGATAACACTAGTAACTGAGAACAATGTTATACATGACGACTGAAAAGATTTATTTCTGACTGGTTCACAGTTCAACATTAATATTTCATTATAGAAGAACAGTGTCAGCTGAACACAGAACCCTGTGTGTCCCTGTGTTTTACAAACACTTTCATTAGCACTTATACACAAAAATTATACACATAATATATCATAGTAAATTTTTTTTCTCCTTCAGTTTGTCTTGTCAGAGTAAGGACTGTAAAAACTGGGTCACCTGAGAGTGGGTGTGGAAGCAGAGCTGAGGACGTGATGGGACATGTAAATGAAAGTGGAGCAGAGTGTCCGGGCTGACAAACTGAACTGCACTGGTGGTTTGGTATCGCATGTTAGCAGCAGCTCCACACTTGCTTTGGATGGCAGCACAATAAGGATCCCCAGAATGGAGGAGAATAAAGTTTGACAGGCCGGTGGATCAGGAGGGTCGGCCACTCTCTGCAGCTGATAATGGAGAGAGAGATTATGGTAATGAGACAGACGCCTAGAGCCGATAGAGAGGCTAAACCTGGACTTCATCTTTGTCTCCACCAGATCCCTCGATTGGCATGCTACGTCTTATCAGGAGAATGCTCCTCACACACACACACACACACACACACACACATAGGGTTTGCAAATGTGCTGCAGTATCAATAACAAACACTGGTTCCACACAAAAGCCTGGTTTTGTTGCACAGTGAATATGACATATAGAAACGCATCCATGCTCAGATCACACACACAGACACACACACACAGACACATACACTCACACACACACTCACACACACAAACACACACATGCACACACACACACACACACACACACACACACACACACACACACACGCGCGCACACACACACACACACACATACACACACTAAAAAACAAATCTAATTAAACAATTATAGACACTCTGATGACTTAATAATGAGGCTATAATTCCATTTCCTGTTCCAGGGAGAGATTTATCACCACATTAATACCTAATTATATTTTTGAGGATGTTCGATCAGTGGGAGCTGTGTCCCTCTGAGTCTCCAGCTTTATGATAAAGCTCTGACTTTTCTTTAAGACATGAACTATTGTGTTTCTGTTTGGTTGTCATTTAGTCTGTCAGACTGGCTGTCATTCATTTACTATATATATATATAAATATATATATATATATACATATATATATAAAATATATATGTGTATATATATATATATATATATATACATATATATAGAGTTCAAAGTTCAGTTCATACAGATGAAAATGAACTAGTTCACGTTCATAGTTTTTAATAAATAGGCCGCTATTCAATGAATTATTGTACACCACTGAAGAATCTCAGACATGAGTTACATTTAAAACCATCTGTACCACTAGCACCAGACATCCTGGGCCGTGTCTATGGAAACGTCATTGAATGCGTTCATGCACAATATATATATATATATATATATATATATATTTTTTTTTTTTTTTTTTTTTTTTTTTTTCTAACCTCAGCTTGAACCTGGTCTTTTATGTGTGTGGTTGGAGGATATAATCCTAGCAACACCTTCAGCAGACAGGTGGATGACCCAGGTCTTGTCGTAGAACTGTACAAACACAATACTGACAGTTCTCTTCCCCCTTTGTCCAAGACATGGGGACAAAGACTGAGGGGCTGCAGAAAACTAATTATGGGTCATTTTGAAAATCATATTAGTTCCAGTATAATTAGACTCAGGATCTGCTTCAGTTCTGCTGCTCAGGCGCTGACCAGGCATACAGACCACACTGACTCTGAGCTGAACCTGCTGATGCTCCACATGTTCACAGCTGAAGAACATATCTGTTCTGACGTGTCCGATGAGGATCTACCTGCTCAGCTGCAGGCCAGGACTAAACCCACCTGCTCTCATCATCACTGCTCACACTCTTCATCACCAGCGGCTGCACAACTCCACAGACTGTCTGGTCACAGCCTAGAAGCTCATGATGTACCAGATTAAAGGTCAAATGTGATTAGCTGACAACATCAGGGACAGAGACAGAGACAGAGTCAGGGTCAGAGGCAGAGACAGAGACAGAGCCAGGGACAGGGACAGAGTCAGGGTCAGAGTCAGAGACAGAGACAGAGTCAGGGACAGAGACAGAGTCAGAGACAGGGACAGAGACAGAGACAGAGGTAGGGACAGGGACAGAGACAGAGTCAGGGACAGAGACAGAGTCAGGGACAGGGACAGAGACAGAGACAGAGACAGAGTCAGGGGCAGAGACAGAGAGGGACAGGGACAGAGACAGAGTCAGGGACAGAGAGAGAGACAGAGTCAGGGACAGAGACAAAGTCAGGGACAGGGACAGAGTCAGAGGCCGAGACAGAGTCAGGGACAGGGACAGGGACAGAGACATAGGTAGGGACAGAGACAGAGTCAGGGACAGAGACAGAGACAGAGGTAGGGACAGGGACAGAGACAGAGACAGAGTCAGGGACAGAGACAAAGTCAGGGACAGAGTCAGAGGCCGAGACAGAGTCAGGGACAGGGACAGAGACAGAGTCAGAGACAGAGTCAGGGTCAGAGACAGAGACAGAGACATAGGTAGGGACAGGGGCAGAGGCAGAGACAGAGTCCGGGACAGGGACAGGGACAGGGACAGGGACTGGGACCTCAGCAGCAGCTCACACATGAGTACGTGGGGACAGACTTCAGTGGAAGTGGCTCTGAGAGTCCTTTGTGCAGCTCTTACTGGTCAGCTGCCTCAGTGACAAAATGGGCTCACCTTAAAGAACCAGGAGCCTGGTTCAGGGGGGGCCTTTAGGGGGCCACTGGCCATGAAAGAGCACAACCAGCCCCGCTGCACTCTTCACAGACTGAGTCAGTGAAGCTGAGCAGCCGAGCACTTTAACAATTAAAGAGGTCAAATGGAACATACGGGGGGGGGGGTTATATTCATCAGCTGGATCACAACATGAAGCCAGACGGAACCTGTATGTGTGCACTGGTACACAGTGTGTTTAGCCTATTAAAATGTAAACACACATATGTTCCTCTGCTGATTGTTTCTGTGGTGAAGCAGCTCCCAGTCCATCCTGATGGTTTCCAGTCACTAAATCTCTTTTCTATAACGCAGCTTACTGTGATATCAGCTACAGGTTCACTTCTTTTTTGCTGCAACGGCATGTTTTCATTTGAATTGCAGATTTTTATTCTCCATAATACGGAAGGTCTGAACACTCGACTAATGAGGCTAAAGCCAAAGTTTTAAAAATTATTCCAAGAACACAAAAGAAAGTGAAATGAAATCTGCCAGTTGGCACAAGGAGCTGCTCCGTCAACAAAGGCCTCAAATTCAAGCCCAAATGGGCAAAACTGAGCTGAAGCTGAGACCAGCGGCACGACGCCGCCGCTGCCTCTGCTCACACTCCCATTCAAACTGTTCAGCATTGTTCCTGCCTTTGTTCCAACACAGCTCCGCACAATGGTATTTAGTCACAACTAATGCAGCAGAAGTATACAGTAAGCAGCAGGAGTGCAGCGTGTGCAACGTAGGCACTTTCACAATGATGGATCAAATATTTTCCAGAAGATGTAGGAACTCTGAGAAATCCCAACTTTTGTTGTTTGTCTGTGAGGAACAGTTGAGTGCAGCCTCAGACAGAGAGCTGCGGGAGAGAGAGCGTAGAACTGGCTCTGAACTCAATCCAGCCCACACAAAGATGCTGCTTTATCAGGCATTATGTCTTAGCAAACTGCTATTAATGCAAAGTCTTTATCTTCTTTCCTCCACAGGCTCTGGCACACATGTGTCTTTATTTAGCAGATAAAAAATAGCCATAAACAAAAATTGCGGACTGTCAATATAAATACTGATAAAGATTAGAGCTGGGAGCAAATATAATAATAAGAGGCCCTCTTAAGATATACTCGACACAGCAAAGCCCTCAGTGGACAGCTGCAGGCTTAGAGAAAGCAATTGCAGGAAGTTTTAAAGAGCAATAGAATAATCTTATTTTGGAAGAAAGTAGATTAACAATCAGAGCAGAGCAGAGAAAATGAAGTGATCTGTGCTTGTTGACTCTTCTCTGGTTCAAAAGCTTAGAAATTCTCTGATGCGTTGTAGGAGATGGAGGATAGGTGAGTTTTCATCTGCTGATATGTAACTGCACAGCTTTTCATATGTTCTCAACCACTCTGGAGGATCTGTGTGAACGCAGACACCAGCAGCTGAAACGTCTCACTGACTTCATATTTTGTAGCATTTTGTTCAGGTTTGTGACTGGTTCGTTAGTTCGGTTCGTTAACAACACAGCTCTACATTTATACACAAGCAGAAACACTGCAGGGTGAATTTTATTAACATCTGTTCTATGTCAAAACCTTGCAGTTAGTGAGTTTCCAGTTCAACACAGACAAAGAATCTCACAAGTCCTGTGGAAAAAAGAAAATCATTTGCATTGTGGAGAAAAACCCTGTTATGACTGCAGAGCATCTGAAGAACCGTCTCCAGGTTGTAGGAGGAGACTAAAAGACCAGAACCTCAGAGGATTCATCACAAGATTCAAACCTCTGGTAAACCTCTGAAACACAAAGTCCAGGCTGCAGTTCACTTAAACCCACATACTGTAAGTAAACCAGTCTGTGGACTGACTGGAAAAAAACGATAGGAAGAGTGAGGAGAAAACAGGAACAGTGCATGACTCACAGCCTCCACCTCTTCTGTCAAACATGGAGGTTCTGTTACAGCTCCATTGATATTTACTGACGGTTTCACAGCAGACAGAAGCAGGAGGCTGAACACAGAGGTCTACAGGAGCGGGCACTGGACCACATGTCATCACTCTGCAGGACCTGATCCTGAACATACAGCCAAAATCAACCAAAGAGCTTTCTCTGGTGAAGAAGAGTCTCACTGAAGACCAGACTGAAGACAGAGGCTCACAACAACAAGCTCTGAAGGAGCTGCAGTTAGCTCTGGGCCTGATGATGTCTGTGCTGAAGAAACGTGTGACTGTGCAAACACAGTGTGTTTTAGGTCTGAGCAAAGAAGGTAGAAAGTTTGATTTAACTTTAACTTCCATTGTTTTGTGTTTCAGTCTCTGAACTATTACATCATTTTTATTATTATTATCATTATTATTATTAATATTAATATTATCATCACATTAGACTGCACAGATGTTGCACCCCTTACCACCTTTGCCACTCCGTTCATTTCCTATAGTCTGACAAAATAATCTTAACTCGAGGTCCTCTTATAGGGAGAAGCTCAAATGTAAGACTCCAGGAAATCACTGATCCCAGACCAGCATGTAGACCTACAGCTTGTCGTCTTTTTCTGCTTTAAACTGATCAGATACAGAAACGTAGCTTCAGAGACGTGGGTGGGTTCTGTGCACAGAGCCAAGCTAGCTGTTTCCCCCTGTTCACAGTCTTTATGAGAAGCTAAGCTAACCTGCTCTGGCAGAATCTTCATATTTACATACAGAGATGTGACACTGATGAGCACAGCTGACTCTCATCTATAAGCACAGCTCCCAAAATGTTAATTAAAAGAACTGCAGCCATTTCAACAACACATCTAATAATGTTCAAATATCATCGTATTTTTATTGTTAGTTTCAGTGAAGTAAACTTCATTCTGGCACGTTTATAAAGACGATATAAATGTTCTTCGTCTCTGTACAAATAAAATCTTTTTTTCTTTTTCCAGGGTTTATTTGTTTTTATCCTCTTTAACTTCCTTTTTTCATCAGATGAAGTGAAAGCATTTCAGCATCGGGAAACACTACATGACTCTCAGCAGCAGCAACTACAGACGTTTTTACTTCCAGCCTAACAGCAGTCTAAGTTTGGGGGGGGGGGGGGGGGGGGGGGGCGGCGGACCCTCCCCCTGCAGATGTAGATCCATTCAGAGCCAGAGCATTAGAAATGCCGCTCAGCTCAGCTCACAGAGGAGAAGCTTTCCTTTCAATGTTTTGCTGTTGTCTAGCTCAATCGTGTCACTTTGAGGGAGTCTATTCAGAGGTATTCATGCATCTGCCTTCAGGCCACAATGGCCGCCACTTTATAAACTGTCAGCCTGCTCGCCTCGAGCCTTTGGTTCATCTTTTTTTCTTCTCTTTAATAAACTTGGAGGAGTTCATCAACTCCTTCAATAGGAAATCCAGGAACAAATAGGAGAGCAGGCCTCCTGGTCGAGTTCAGATTCTTTTTGTTGTCACTAACTGTTTGTCTGTCTGACCAGCACATTCTCACTTTCTGGGGCCTCAGATATGAAACAGGGTGATTCTTCAAACAAGGTCTTTATATGAACCTGTTCCACTGACTGCTGCTGAACTCACACTGATCACACTCTCATCAGTGAGGAAGGTCGTCCTCCTCAGGATACATTCAACAACACCACACTCAACGTTTTCGCCTTTACATTTAGCAGCTGATCACATTCATCAGTTTAGATCGTTTAAATGAAGCTGAATTAAAATAATTTGCAAACAGATCATCTAACAATGTAAATCCTGTAAATCCTGTTAATTTTCCACACATACAGTTTGGCTCATGATGCTAAACTCAGCTCAGAATAAAAATCCTTATTATTACTGTTTAACCAAATATTATTCTGCAATATCATGATGGTGTTTTCTGGAAAATGATCTATGGATTCACAGACAGGTGTGTGTGTGTGTGTTTGTTAACGTATGTATTAAAAACCTGAAAAGTAAATGTGGCTCATCACATAGATACAAAAAAGAAGAACTGCAAATCTATAAATCCAGTATTTTTACAAAACAGTTCCTCTCTCAGATTCAGCATCACTCATAACAACCAGAAATATTATAACACTACATGTGTCAGTATAAACAGTAAAACAGTATGACAGCTTAGAGACAAAATCCTCATTTCACCCTGATGTAAAATAAATACAATAATAAACTGTTTTTATAATTGAAACTGAAATTTGAAATTGGCAGAATCAATAAGAATAAAAACAAGAATAAGAATAAGAATAAAAATAAAAATAAAAATAAAAATAGAAATAAGAATAACAAAAGAATAGAAATAAGAATAAGAATAAAACTAAAAATAAGAAGAATAAAAATAAGAGTAAGAGTAAGAATAAGAATAAGAATATGTCTCCAACACAGTTCTATAATAGGTTGAGTCTCAGACTCTTTTTTACTGACTCAGCTGAAGACTTGACTGTCACATCTGTTAACACAGTAGATGAGCAGGTTGATTTTAGTGTCTGTGCCCTTCAGAGGACAGAAATTCCTTCCCTCCCCTATTTCACCAGGACAACATCAAACACACACACACACACACACACATGCAGACAGATGATGGAGGTTATAAAATAGGCTGATGATAAAGATACTGTGATATATTGGATCAGTATTACAGATGTTCTGGAGGCTCAGCTGACGCCACATTCATTATGTTCATTATGGGCCTGAGTACAAATATGAAGCCGTTTGTTCAAAACATTTAAAACATTCTGAGGGAACAAATTTATCATCAGAATAAAACATTCAGGAACATTTTATGAATATAATTTACTATTTCATTACATGAATCAGCTGTTGATAAAATAATTCCTTGTTCCCACTGATAGTGAAAAAAATTATATTGCAATCATTATTATTATCATTGCAATTACAGATTTTGATATAATGCTTCAATCATAACGCTTAATTTATAATGCTTAATTTATAACGTTTCATTCATAACGTTTCATTCATAATGCTTCATTTATAATAAATCATTTATAATAAATCATTTATAACTTCATTGTGAGAATTCATTTATAAAATTTCATTTATAACATTTCATTTATAAAATTTCATTTATAACGTTTCATTTATAACGTTTCATTTATAACGTTTCATTATCAATTCATTTATAACAATTCATTTATTACACTTAATTTGTAATAATTCATTGATAAAGCTTAATTTATAATAATTCATTTATAACGCTTTATTTATAACACTTCATTTATAACAATTCATTTATTACACTTCATTTGTAATAATTCATTGATAAAGCTTAATTTATAATGCGTCATTTATAATGCGTCATTTATAACGCTTTATTTATAACACTTCATTTATAACAATTCATTTATAATAATTCATTTATAACGCTTCAGTTGCTTCAGTTATAACGCTTTGTTTATAACGCTCATTTGTAATGGTCTGTTGTTTACCTTTATCAAAAAACTGCAGCTCCTGTGCTTTGGATATTGCACTTGGCCATATTGTGATTTTGATGATATTTCTATAAATTGTTCAGCTCTAATTGATGGTAATGTAAATAACTGTGGGACTAAGAGCTAACAGCTGGACATTTAGAAATACATTACACTCTAATTATTTTATTAGATACAGAGAACAGGTTAATAACCTTTCCTCTTCCTGTGTATTTATCGGGGAACAGAATTAGAATAATATAATGAATATAATCAGGATGATGTTCCTTATCAGGTGTTTGCTCCACCTGACTGATCAGGTTGTCAGTAGCTGTGCACTTGCCAATGGTGCGTTTGTTTTCTACTCCATGATAACAAACAGCTGTATTTTCTCCTGCACTCAGTAATGATCAGACTGTAACACACTCTACAAACATACTTCAGTGTCTGTCTCCTGTAAAAGGCCCAGTAGGTCCTCCCTTCATCCCCACACTCCTGTTCTTTAACACTCTTTGTCAGAAGGAACCAGGCATTTCAAAATAAAGTGTTCCTGAACCTTGTGTGAGATCAGCTGATCCATGGAGCTGGTGTTCACACTCTGCTCCCTGATTTATTTCTCACTTCCCTGGCCTGAGAGTGTGTTAAATATGTGGCTCAAATTATTTTAATGCAGTGACGGAGAAATGGCCATTAATCCACTTTCATACCTTTCAGCAGCGTGAACATTTTCTCTACACCCCCAAAATTACCGGGCCTTTATGCCCCAGTAATCTCTGTATATTTAAGGTCATTTTCTAGCCAATTACACTGGATGGGTGCGTTTGGTGAATGTGATTTCCTCCACGGATTGATGGAGAAGACCATGAATAAGCCATCTAATAGATCCACGCACACAGACCTCTGTATGGAAATTTCAATCAGGATTTCAGAGCTGCATTCAGTCACTCCAGCCATCTCCAGCACACCGTCCTAACACGCACTGCTAATATGAATAATCAGTTATACACACTCCAGCTCTGTCTTCACCGTCTCTACACTCCTTTAAAAAAATAATTAACAGAAAAAAGCAGCTAAATAAATAAATAAAATATAATTCAGCTGGGTTTTTTAAAGAAGTATAATAATTTAAAGCATGGAGACCTTGTTCTTTTATTCTGAAACTCCTCCACCTCTCGGGGATCAGAGGCTGTACTGTATCGTCCTATTGAACAGCGAGTGACAAGATAATGTAAATCAACACGTAATCTACAGTCGACGTGACAACATGCAGATGATCTGATCCAGTATTTAATTAAAGAGACAAATGCTTCTGTCTCTGGTGTAAAAATAAATTCTTCTGTGATGAAAGAGCAAAGCTGAAGACTCATGAAGCAGAGCGGCGTTTAGTGGAGGAGTGTGTGTTTGATCCTGCAGCGAGGTGGAGGAGGAGGAGGCCCCTGAACGGGCTCCGGGGCCAGATGAGTTGGATTAAAGTAGATGTGTCTCTGCCAAATCCTGACGCTGTGGCAGCTACAGACCAATCACAGGAAGTGAACCTCTTACACCCTCTGCTATATTTTCCATTTTCTCTGCTCATTTGAAATAAAGTTGTATGATTGGACAAAGCTCAGCCTCTGAATGGTCTGTTAAGACGTGAGTGTGTAATGTGTGTGTGTTGCACACACTCAGCGTCAGACAGCAGCAGGCGACATGAATCATGGGCTTCACCATGAGAGGCCGTGAGGGCTCAGCTCAATTAAAGACCAACCAAAGTGTTGACAGTTTATTCATTTGTTGTTGCCATATTATTTGTGCTATGTGTTGTGATTTCTCTGTTTGCCATTGTGCTGTGTGTATCCTTTGCAAATGGGGTGTTAATGGGCTGCCCGAGGCTCTGACTGCCCTCACCCCCGGTCTGCCTGTTTGTTCTTTGTGCGCTGCTCCTCTTTTGTTGGCTGATCAGCTTCCCAACGGGTCGCCAGACAAGATTCTTGGCATTTGTCGGCAAAATGAAAGGAGGATTAAGGGATGGCTACTGAACACTCCATGGCAAAGAAGTGGGCTGCTATTCTCCCATTCAAAGCCCCCTCCCAGTCCAGCAGCTCGCCTTTATATATGTTTGTTTTGTCAAAGACATCGCTGAGAAGTCCAGAGAGCTACAAGACACGAAGGGAAATCAACAAGTAGGTCAGGCCTGACAGAAATGTTAATGGAAGGGGAGAAATCAACAATCAGCTGGGGTCTAAGGTTTCATTACTACAACTACAGCTGAGAGCCTTTCACAGAGTTTCAGAATAAAACTCACAGAGAGCTGCAGTTATTTCATTAGACTGATCATCAGTGATTCAGCTGATTGATGCAGGTCAAAAAAAATTCATAAATCATATGAATGAGGAGATGGAGGAAAGCACTGCTGCTAATAATATTAATCATCATCATCATCATCATCATCATTGTTATTATTACCCATACCAAAATGTAATACATGACATATTTGTCCCTATATCGAGAGTGATGTTGCAATAAATGTCACCTATAAGGGGATATATTATTATCACATATATACATTCTCTGGATATATGAAGATATACGTTTATAAAATTTATGAAGTGCCCGTAATAAAATGTATACATGCATATATATTAAAACTATCTATGTGCTGAAATTTTCCATAGAACACATTTGTTTTCTATGTAAAAACGTTTTCCATGTTCTTTCATGTTATGTACAAATTAACATGTGTTAACATCATATATTTAATTTATTTATGCAAGTTTATTAAAACAACATACATGTCTACCTACATACAAAATCTATGTTTATTAATGTTTTTCTTATTTATTTCTCATAAATTTTAAAAATGTCTCTTCACATTCTGTGAAAGTGTCTCAGGTTTTTGGACTCTACTGTTTTTAATATGGACATATTTTAACAGGTTTTGGGATGGATATATATTTATGTAACAAATGTCTACAATATAAGCATACACAAATAAATGTATATATTTGTATAGGCTAGATATCTATGTCAACATATGAAAGTAAGTACATATAAAATATAAATGTATATTTCATATATGTAAATTCAATATATGCACATATATTACATTTGGGTATTATTATTATAATTCTATTTTTTGTGTTTTGCTGTGATTGAAGTGTGATGTGTGTTCTGGTGTCATGTGGTAAACAGGCTTTAATCGACAGACTGACAGCAGCTGATGATGAATCTCATTGTGTCAGTATCAACACAAACGTCTCTGATCAGCAGCAGGAGATCAGAACCTCTGAGCTCCGGCTGCTTCCTCCTGTCATCCTCCACTGTCCTCGTCCACCTTCTCCGCTCACTGTCTCCACTTCCTGTCCTCAACTCCTTTCTCCATCCTGTCCTCAGTTCAACTTCCACACTTCCACTGAAACAGATTCCCATACGTGTCACCTGATGTCTCTGTGCCACGCGTCTCTGCTCATTTCACATTTCACTGTCAGTCCACAGAAGACTTTTTTAATGGATGAAAAAATCCCATTGACTGACCCTGACCCCAGCTGACGTCCTCCACATGATCACATGACTTATTAGTAAAAAGCTTAAATGAATCGGATATTCTAGATATTATTCTGACACAGCGTAAATAAGTGTTTTGGCTGCTGTGATCATTTTTTGATTAAAGAATTGTTCACATTGTTATTTTGTGATGACGATTATCAGTCAGCTGGTAGAAAGGTGAAGACGGAGAGGTGCAGGTGTTTTTATTCTGCTTGATGCTGTGATGGATGATCTGACTGAATTGGTTTCTGAAATAAATCTGATGAGACAAAGACAAAGATGGCCGTTTCTGCCTGTCGGCTGTTTTCATGTTTAGAGACAAATCCCCGTCACATTTAAACAACTTCCTGTTTGAAACACTGAGACAGACAAATGAAAATATTAAATAAAGTTTTATAATTTTAGTGTCTGTGAAACACCTCCAACTGTCTCTAGAGTCAGCATGGTTATCATGATGATGATGATGATGATATCTGCTCTGTGTTGCACGTGGGCTCTCAGCCCCTTATCTCTTTTTTAATATGTCCCTTAAAAATGTGAATTTTTGGTGAGTGGCGGTGGCGGCGGGAGGAGAGGGGAGGTTAATCCCACTTTAATACACAGATGCACAGCCCAGGACCAAGGCTGTGATGATTGTGTTATCTCCAGCCAACATTTGGGTCTCCCTCAATTTCAACCCGGCAAAATAGCTGGGAGAAAGTGCAGATGGAGAGCAGCGAGCGCGGCTGCCCGGGGAAAAGTGTTATTAATAGCTGCAATAGAAGTTCCCACAGCCTGCGCTCGCCGTAAAGCTGCTTCTTGTCACTTCCACTGGATTTGTTTGAAGTCCTCTCTCCATCCTCACTGTCGACCTTCTTTTCTCTCAGCCAGGCTTACCCTGCACTCCAAAACTGACTCTGTTGTTCCTCTCTACTCTACGTTCTGCCTGTTTGGAGGAGGCAGCAGCAGCAGCAGCAGCAGCAGCAGCTCACTGACTAACTGCTGCCTTCAGGAGCAGAGGAAGAGACAGTGAATCTGTCACAGACACAGTTTATAATGTGACCAGCAGCAGACCTGATACACACCAGCAGCTTCCATATGTGGAGGATGAATATATTAACAAACACTTGACAGTATGCTTACAGTCACATATTTACACTGCACTGTATCCATATCTAGATTTTACATTGTCTATAGAACTGAGAGTGATGAAAGATACAAGAGATATGATGCATATATGTTGTATATATGTTGAATATATGTGGAGTCATTTCTGATATCTATGTTTTGTCACAGAGTCAGAGGGCCGCTTGTACATTAATAAACATTTAATTATAATGTATTTTCTTCTATCATTATAAACATTTTAAAGGTTGTGCAGTTGAAATACTTGACTCTTTTCCCACAAACACACACACACACAAACACATATGTCCTGTGACAGACAGCAGCTCATCCATGTGTCCTCTCTCTCTTTCTCTTTCTCTCTCTCTCTCTCTCACTCTCTCTCTCTCTCTCTCTCTGCCAACACGCCACCAAAATCAATCCCGCAGAAACAAATGAAATGAATATTTAAAAACACAATCTAAACAACACGAAAGGAAACCTTCAAATCGCATGAGTTCTGCCGCGGGCTTTTACACCACGAAGTCAGCGGCTGAAAGATGAAAGTGAAAAGAAATAAAAGGCTCAATTTAATCTGCTTTAGAGCCTTCAACAGGGCGCGTGAGCCCGGGACTGAGAGTGAGGGCTGATAGGGGATAAATATATTTCTTACCATGCCCGCCAGCTATTACACACAGACGCCTATTCAACACACACCGGTTTCATTACCAGCTGTAATAGGCTAAGTCTTCAAATTATTAGACGCCAGGCCGGATGACAGAGAGACGGAGGCTGATCTGTGAACAGCGACAACAGGAGGACAGGTCTGGAACACCGCAGGTCTAATGAACGAACAGCTGATCCATCAAACAGGCCTCAAAAACCAGATTCGACAAAAACCGGTGCAACAGAAGCCCGTGTAGCCTTTTCACCGTAAGAAAAACACACACACATACATGCTGTTAAACACCAGCATATATAATTACAGTCTCAGAGAAACGTTCATTAAAGGTAGCATTAAATCATTTTCATGATTAATGCTTCATAAATATTTCTTCAGATCGGATTTAATTGTTTTAAATGAGTCATTAAAGCTCAGGCCGCAGTAACGTGTGAATGAGACGTTCAAGGCCGCTCCGTTTCTTGTTTATATATGTTAAACATTTATTCTGTCCTTTGGCTCGGGGTCTGTTTTTCTGAACTGTTGCGGTGTCTGCGACGCAAATCAAATCTTCCACACCCCGCTCCTCACAGGCCGCTGTGAGGCCGATGTGAGGCCGATTGAGGCCGCGGCCCCCGGCCCGGCGGCCCCCGCTCTTGTCCTTGTCAGGCCGCCTGTAATTGATATTGACTGGCACATCGGTCATCTGTCAGCATCGCTTTCAAAGGAGCGTTTAACAGCACCGCGGGAGCCGGGTCCCCATCATTAATAATTAAGCGGCCGCTGTGTCTGCTGGGAGATCAGGAAGACCCGCCGCCTCTAAACGCCCGTTTAACACCAATTTGTGCGCAAATGATGGCGCAGACAGCAGGGAAACCAGCAGCTGTTCACGCGGTCTGGGCCGGGTCATGACCGGGGTCTGACCGGGGTCTGGCCTACCTTTGTCGCCGAGGATTCCGTCGATGCTGTGTTTGGTTTTCTTCTCTCCGTCTTCATCCTTTTTATCACACTCATCCTCGTCATCCTTTTTTCCAAATCGAGCTCGAAGTACACGACTGATGGAGCTCACTGCGGACACACAGGCAGCCTCAGTAATAATAATAATAATAATAATAATAATAATAATAATAATAATAATAATAATAATAATAGATTATTAATTGTAGCCATAATTATTAATTATAGTAAATTATTAATTATAATAAGAATAACGGCCTTCATTTCTCAACAACCTCGGCCTTAATTTTCTTTTTATTATTTAAGTTTATTCAAGTGAATCGGAAAATGGCGGTAAAATGAAAATAGAATGAAACGCAGCTTACCAGGGGAGGCCTCACCTGAAGGGACTGTGCTTCTGTCACACACACCGTCCTTCAGCAGCTTGTCCCGGATCTCCCAGCTGAACATGCCGGGGTTGTCCCGCTTGTACTCCTCTATCCGCTTCTCCACGTCCGGCGTGGCCACCTGCTGCAAGTGGGAAAGACAGAAAGACGGAAAGAAAGAAAGAAAGAAAGAAAGAGAGAAAGAAAGAAAGAAAGAAAGAAAGAAAGAAATGAATTTCATTTCATTTCATTCATTCATTCATTCATTTCATTTACTTGATTTATTATTATTATTATTATTATTGCCATTATTATTATCGTTTGTATTATTATTATTATTATCATTATTATTATTGTTATTATTATTATTATTATTATCATCATCATCATCACCACCATCATCATCATCATCATTATTATTGTTATTATTATTATTCGTGTTATTATTATTATTATTATTAGGCTATTATTGCCGGCTCCTCTCACCCTGGGCTTGCTGCCTCCGATCGCTCCGGGCCGGATGGACCCGGTCTCCTGGTAGCGGCAGAGGATCTTGGAGACGCAGCCGTGGGAGACCCGCAGCTGCCGGGAGATGACGCAGGGCCGGATTCCATGGTGGGCCATCTCCACTATCTTGTGTCGGATGTGGTTGGGCAGCGGCCGTCCGTTAATGAAGACCCCTCCGAGCTGGTTGACCCGTCCCTGGCCTAGAGGAGTGGACACTGTGGGGGACAGCAGGAGACACCGAGGGAAACATTTCACAATTTCATATAGTATTATATATATATATATATATATATATATATATATGTGTGTGTGTGTGTGTGTGTGTGTGTGTGTGTGTGTGTGTGTGTAGTTATTGTGTTTGTGTGTAGGCTACATAAAACTGGACTGTAATACAGGCCTGGCCATATGAATATAGAGTTAACAAATGAATAAAGGCCTGGTCGTAATGTAGGCCTGGAGAAATGAACGTAACCTGAATATATTGATGTAGGCCCACTGTTACTGCATCAGTGACTCTCATTAAACGGACATTTAGGCCTAAATCGTGGAGACAGGTGGGTGTTTGGTTCAGAGCCGTGGACCCTGTAGAGGAGGTTTCATCACATCATGTTCTCCGTTGTTGTGTGTTTAAATTTCCAGGCGCAGGACACTTGCAGAAATTCCGTTTTTCAGGTTCGACACTCTCTTAGATTTAGACTCATTTTAAATTGGTTGTTAAATGGTTAATAAATGAAGAGCAGCTAAGCCTGAGACCTTTAGCCTAATATTTAGCGCTCTGTGCTGTTCAGAAAACGAACGAGCATTTTACTGTGTGAAACGGCTTGTTGATGTGAAACCCTTCTCTACAGTCCAGGGTCTTTTTGTCAGACTGAGCTCTAGAGTTTTCTGCCCCCTCCAGACGTCCTGTCTCCCGGTGTAAAGGCCCCATGGGTCGCGGTAAAGCCGCTCCCTCAGCGGCTGCTGCTCTCATGCCTACCTTCCAGAGGGAACCCAGTGCGGGGATAGTTCTGTCCGGGAGCCGGGCGCATCATCCGCGGTACCGTTCCTGGCAAAGACGACATGGTACCATTAAAAAAAGAAAAGAGACAAAAAGAAAAGAAAAGAAAAAAGATGGACAAGTTTCTAGATGTCCTGTTCACGTGCCGTGTTGGTCACAGAGTGTTGAAGGGAGAAAATGTCTGACACATCCAGAGAGAACAGCAGGTTCATGTGAGGAGCCGACTGTGAGTCCTTACACTGCTAATGTGCTCACAGTGTGGAGCTGCTCCGTCTCTGACACCAGCTTATTTAACCGGTGTGAAGGCTGGACTCCTCCGACTGTCTCCCGGACAAGTCTGGGCCAGGCGGGCTCGAGGAGGGGGGACGGGTCGCGAGCAGCGATAGGTTCCTGGAGCCTTCTCTTATTCGAGAGGGAAAAGCTCCAACAACTTTCAGCAGCCAATGGGAAGGAAGGGATAAAGATGCATGCACACACACACACACACACACACACACACACTGAATCTCTACATCATTGGCCCTATAAAACACAACAGAGCAGCGCAGCTTGCACACTGGACACACATGTCAGATGCTCTTGTGCACATCTCCAGCCATCTACACAGTGTGTGTGTGTGTGTGTGTGTGTGTGTGCGTGTTTGCGCGCGCGTGTCTTTATTTATTATCCACCGCTGGAGACAAACACCTCAGCCTCCATTGATGCAGCGCATTGTAACACACAGTGTAACCTGATAAGTGACAGGTTGATTTTAACTGACCAACTTGTTTTGCCTCTCAGGCTGCAGCTCCATACAGACAGACTGAGTATAATATATGGAGCTAAATTGAGCATGAACACGCTGAACAAATTATCTATATGTACATTGTGAAGGATAAAATAGTAGTATTATAGTAGTTCAGACACACACACACACACACACACACACTGTGTAGATGGCTGTAGATGTGTACAAGAGCATCTGACATGTGTGTCCCCTGTGCAGACACATATATATATAGGTTATATACCTTCCATAGGCTATGGTGGTAATATAATTTTACAACAGCATGTTCGGCCCTATAGGATCCTCTTGTTGGAGCCACACACAGACACAAGGGACCAGCATTGCTACTACCGAGAAGAAAAAGAAGAAGAAGAAGAAGAGGAGGAAGAAGAAGAAGATGCATGAATCATTTCAAATCAATTTTGACTCGCAGTTGATGAAGTGTAATTAGCCGCATTTCTAATCATACCACATTATGTGTTATTTGCTATGCAGTGTTATGTGTGGAAATGATTTATGTATTTATTGATTTATTTCAGTTGAAGAACCACAAAAACATAAAACACCCAGCAGCACTTTCACCATTAAATCTATGCCCCTCTTTTCTTTTACTGCATATAACAGTATAATTCTGCATAATAATGAAATACAGGAGAGGACAAATTATTGACACTGTACACTAACAAAACACAGTACAATAAGTCTGTGGTTGAAATAATAGAAACATCCTCCGACCAAGAGGCCCCTGGTTTACTGTTTCTCTGTGTTCATCCACACAATAAACACAGTCCTGGATTTCTTTTTCGACCTCTTAGCTGCTCGTCGATTTCTTTTGACATTTACTGCGGTGTTACAGATGAGACTCTGTTTTGACAGATTTTCAGACTATATCTCTTGAATCATTGTCCAAGCTGGAGCTGGCTTCTGAATCTGCTCCTTATTGACTCTACCAGCTCCAACGCTCTCTGGCCTGTTTTTCTTGTTAATTTATCACTTATATCTGTCATCGTCCACACTAGCTTTAAAACTTTCACTTAAGAAATCACACTGCTGAATAATTGTCGACCAGTCTCCATTTTTTTCTTTGTCTCTCAGCAGCTTTCAGCTCATGTATCAGACAGTAATCTTTTTCAGTCTGCCCTCAGGACCTGTCACTGTCACTGAAACTGCACTTACTGAAGTGATGAATGATCTTCTGCTCATTATGGACTCAGCGCTTCCCTTACTCAGTCTCAATGGCTGTAACCAGCCATTGAGATTTAAGGTTTATTCACAGACCAGAGATGCACAGAAGGTAGGTTCATGTATGAGCCGAGCTCAATGTGCACGAACACCAAGACCAGGAAACACAATGTTTCAGCACACAATCAGACTGAGATATCAAACAAGTATGATGTGGTCCAGTGACGACAACATAAAGGTTCCTTATATTGGTTCACAGGGATCGGCCTTAAAACAAGATGAAAAAAGAAACAATGAAAGAAGTTCACTGTTATTGTTTTTAAAGATAATTTATTTTTAAAAACATTATTCATTTATTTATTTAATATATAATTCAAATTTTTCAACAAAAATTGTGCTATTTTGCAATGCTATTGGCCCACTCATAATACCTTCATGGCCCACAGGTGGGTCACGGTCCACAGGTTGGGAACCACTGCCATAGACCATTGTATACTCTTTGACTGATTAAATCCTAAACCCAGTTTGGCGTCTGTGGCCTGGCTCTCACCTGGTTGAAGTCTTGTCTGAACAATCTTTTAAGATAACTACATCAATATTTTCTTATGGAACTATGGAGAATCTCAGGACTTGTTCTTGGTCCTCTGCTTTTTTCTCTTCAACTCTTGACCAAATTATACACAATCATTAAATGAATGTCCACTGCTGTGCTGATGATACTCAGCTGTATGTGCCCATAAAAGCTCAAGTTCTCAGTGTTGGCCGTCCTATGACCTCTCTCTCTCCCCTGGCAGTTAGTTGGTGCATCATTGCAAATGTTTTGGATCTGACCTTTTTTCTCAGAATTCTGACTTTAAACTCACAGTTCAATATCCCGACAACAGCTCTTCTTCACTGTGATGTGACCAGGGTTGCACCGTCTATTGTTCACAAGCAGAACCAGTCCTCCATCTTTATTCTTTCCACTGGCTCCGGCATCTTTGTCCGCTCGTACTGTGGTGAAGCTGGGTAAAGCCACACAGCGGTCGGGAGTGTTGTCGTTTAACCAGGTCTTCGTGAGACTACACTCACGATATGCTCGCTGGTTCTTCACAAGTGCCTCCAGTTCATCACACTTGTTAGCCAGGGAGTTGACATTTCCCATGAGGATCAATGGTAGAAAAGGCTTATATCTTAATCTCCTAGCCTTTAGCTTAGTCCTGCCTCTGCATCCACAGTGTGGCTTCTTCAGCTCAGCTGGTATGGGATGTTGAACTCCATATCCTTTATCTAAAATTCTGACTCTACATTTAGAGTTTTGACTTTAAACTCAGAATTGTGACTTAGAACTGGTTTTAAAGGTGTAATGTATAAAATCATGCTATCAATCCACCTCTCTAGGGGGCAGCATTTCACCTCTTCTACCACTGTCCAGTTAATCATTTTGTTGTTTTTTGTTGACAGCACTGAAACAATTTATGATTTTTAATTTATTTGTTATACAGTATGTTTTTATTTACCTATAAAAATGTGAAGGCAAGGGGACACTGCATGACACATGGGTGTCAGGCTACAGCAGCATGAGGAAGGGATGATGACATCATCACAAAGGCAGAATCAGAGAATAAGGTTTATTGTCAGGTAGGTTTTTAATTAAAAGATATTTGGCTTGGTGTTTGGTGAAGTATACAATAATCATATTAACAGGAAATAACAATAAAAATGTAGAATACTGCAACAGTCAAAAAGATAAACACACATAGATACACATATTGAAAAGATAAAAATGAAAAAAAAAGTGTTGACAAAACTCCTGCTGAGCAGGATGTGCTGAAGATCACAGTAGAGACAATATCTGTTCTGTGCAGGAATAATACTCCAAGGTGTTACTGTAATGTGGTTGTTGATGATTGATGAGGCCAGACACAGAAGAAAAGGCAGGTGCTGGTCCATCACTGGGGGGGACTGGACTGGAATTCTGGTCCTGATACAGACAAACATGTGATAGGACACTTAGTTTAGATCATACAAGTTCTTTATATTCAAACATGTTAGGTCTGTTGTGTGTGTATAATAAATAGTAAGGATAGATATGAATATGCTAAGAATAAATAAAGTATTAGGCAGTGGATCCTGAACCCGCTGTTTCTGGATCAAACAGTCTTTTTGTCTTACTTGTAAAAGAAGAGTACCTGATGCATCTAGCTGGACAACAGCCACAGGAACAGGCTAAATTCTGCTAAATCCATAAAACATCAACATCATACATGTATACCACTTGAAGTGTTTGTCAGTACGGTTTGTCATTTGGACCAATGATACCCTTGCTACAGACCAACATTAGATGTTACTCACCTGTCCAACAGAAAAGTTGCAGCTCCGCATCAAACCACATCTCTTTACTCGCCTAGAGCTGTCTCCAACAGTGGGAAGACACAGCAGGATTTACTCATGTTTTCTTCTTTTCTTTGCCGTTAAACGTGGATTCTTGTCAGAGTGGTCCTTCGGGATGAAGATAAAGATCACTCTCTAGGCACTTAAGACATCTCTGCGTTTCTGTGATGCTTGTCAGCAGCTTTTTTTTTTTTTTTGTCGGGAGCTGTAGTGTAACTTCAAGCTCTGGAGGAAGCTCTTCTTCTCCGTGGGACTGAGGGCAGACTAGATGCTACACTGACTCACACAGCATCTAGTGTCATAAAGTGGTATTACAACACGGTCCGGGACGTGGCTAGTTGGTTAGCATGCTCATTTCAGTATGGCTCCTTCACATACTATTGATGGTGTTAGTTCATTTTATGAACATTTTAAACAAAAATTCTGGACAGATCTGGCCAGATCTTTCACATTGCACCTTTAAACTCAGAATTCTGACTTTTTTCTTAGAACTGGTTTTAAAATCAGAATTTTGACTTTAACCTCAGAAGTCTGACTTTATCTCAAATTTTGACTTTAAACTCAAAACTGACTTTAAACCCGAAATTCTGATTTGACTCTAAGAATTCTGACTTTAATCTCAGAATACTGACTTTTTTCTCAGAATTCTGACTTCAAACTCAGAATTGACTTTTTTTCTCAGAACTCTGACGTTTTTTTTTCAGAATTTTGACTTTAAACTCAAATTTCTGACTTCCTTTCTCAGAAGTTAGCTTTAAACCTCAGAAGTCTGTATTTAAACTCCGAATTCTGACTTTTTTTCTCAGAATTCCAAGATTAAAGTCAGAATATTAAAAAAATAAATCACATTTGGCCCTAATCTTCCATACTCATCCTCTTCCATACAATGCAATACAATGCATGAGTACAGTCTTCTCAGGTCTGTGGCCTCTCTGTGGGGAATTTGCATGTTCTCCCTGCTTCCTCCCTGCGTGGGTTCTCTCCGGGTACTCCGGCTTCCTCCCACAGTCCAAAAACATGCACAATAGGTTAATTGATGGACTGTAATGGACTGGCAGCCTGTCCAGGGTGTACCCCATCCTCGCCCAAAGTCAGCTGGGATTGGCTCCAGCCCCCCTGCAACGCTGCACGGATAATCCTCCATCCGCTGTAGAGGATATGAATCTGGGACCGTAACGGCATTTACTTTCCAAAAGTCAGTGATGAAACAGGGAGAACCATCTGATTTGGCCTCCAGACGACATGAAGAACTCCTGGAGCTGGCTAAACCATGTTGCAGTAGGTACTCAGCTTCTTTTTTTATTAACTCACGCTTAACGGTATTCATGTGGTATGGGTCTTTCTTAATTACTTTGGCAAGTTTAACCTTGATGTCATGTTCCAGGGCCATGGTGCAAGTTGGAACGTCACCAAAAAGACATGGGAAACAACCAACCAACCCAATAATGTCACTTTGTTGCTCAGCGGACAAGTGGGATAACTGTGAAGTTGGTACACGCAACATGTAACAATTTGGCAGTGTCACACCTTGATGCAAGAACTGATGCACTGTCAAACCATCATCACCATCCGGCATGCTGGAGTGCTCTGTCACAATCTGCCCAGAGCTGCTCAGAACAGACACTGGGAAGAGTTGGGCCCTACTAGGTAAGTGTCATCAGGAGCAGCTGTGTGACCAAGTGAATGGAGCTGGCTTGATGAGGTGGGAGTGGCTAATGCAGGGAGGTGCAGGAGAACAGAACAGGGTGAATGGAAAATTACTGACTGGGAGCTGGATGACAGGGAATGCTGAAGTAAGGAAGGTGACCTGAGATGCAGAACTGTGACAGCGCTTTGCGTGTCTGGATGATAAGCACTGACTATATGACTATATGATGGACATTTAACATTTTGAGGATCTGTTTAAAGAGTTTTCACTCGAAACTGGTGCCCTGGTCGTTTGTGTCTGAATGTGGCGAAAAACTTTGATAAAGTTTTTACAATGGAGCTGGTCATGATTTTTGCACAGCAGGATGTGCTTCGGGAATTGAGTGGCAGCGTACATGATGGTGAGTAAATACTCATTTCCACTTTTTGTACGGGGCAGGGGACCAACACAATCAACTATTACTCGCTCTGCTATTGAAGGAATGGGGTGCAGAGGGGCTGGAGGGATGGTTCGGTTTGATTAACCTACTAACAGGCAAATGTGGCAACTGCAACAGTTACATAGGTTTTCAGTCTTGGCCAAAAGAGAAGTGTAAGGATGAGTTGATAAGTTTTTATCACAGCTAGATGTCCCAACCATTTTCTATGTGGTACAGACAGGACGTGCTGTTGGTACACAGAAAGGACAACAATCTGGTAAACCAAACTCCAATCAGAATCTGTGGCTACAGAGGGGGGTCCATTTATGCACCAATACATCTCGATCTATGAGATATGCTACTTTTTCACCACTTGCTTGGTCAGCACTCACCACAGGGAAAGCATTTCTTCAGCGTCTGATCAGCCTTCTGAGCAACACACAGATGATCTCGAGTCACCAGGAGTGACATGTAGTTAGGAGATGGTGGGTCTGAGCTGGAACACACACTCCATGGCACTTTCCAGAGGAGAGCCTTATTCTCCACGTCAGCTTCCTCTGCAAAAGCTGGCATGAGCACAGTATCAGACAAGGACATGCACTCATCATCTTCACATGCATGTGCGCTGTGCACTGAGGGGAATTCCAGTTCAGGAGTCACTTTGCCACCAGCAACATCATTACCCATTAAAGGTATAAAGTGTAAGATCATGCTTCTTGCTCCACACCCATAGGGGCTCTAGGTTGTTGTCACAGCAAAAAAAAGTTCTCTTTATTATATTTCTTCTGCTCTGTTTTTATGGCCCACTGCTAGTCCTGTACCATTTGTTGTAGAAACTCCATTCAAATTCAAAATGTGCATGTCAATCAGGACATTCCAGGCATTACTTTTCCCAGCGATATGTCTAATAATTTCAGATATATTAATCATTCTGTCAGTCTTTTTTACAATGGAAGTCAACGGAGAGTATGTTCTCCTCAACTACGTTCTACTCAAGTACTTTGCCATACTTTTAGCTAGAGACTTCATTTAAAATTTAAACGGGTCCCAAGACTTTCAGCTATTTAACTTGAATTCAACTTTTTGATTTCTAAACTTGTATATTTTCTGATCTATCACAGTTTACGTTTTATGCTTTAAGTTTGTAATGGGTGTGTATTGCGTGGAATGTTCAGGGCTAAAGTGGGTGACATCATCTCTAGAGTGGGAGAAGGGGTTAAACTGCTAAAAAAAAAAGTCTTCTATAACTCTAAATTTCTATGCACATCATTCTTTCCCCATTCTTTCTACGTCACTCTAATGTAAAATGAGAGCAGAAAATCAGGAGGAAACAGGAAGGGAGGCATTTCTAAAATCGCTGCACAGGCCACATTTTTGGCACCACAGACAAACATTTTATATCACTGAGATATCTATACGTTCGTGTGATAACAGTTACGATATTTCACTGGTAAGCCTGAGTTTAAGATGTATATTTCAGCTGAATCCCTGTCTCACTCAGTACAGTAACTAAGCAAGTAAAATCACTATGGCAACCTCTGAGTGGAGGGAGGTGGCACACAGCTGGATCAAATGACCTGATTAGAGACTCTTCTGATATCTGTGGTGTTAATCAACTACTTAACTGACATTTCTGTCAAAGTCCAGCTACAGACTGCTCAAACCCTAAATACAGACAATGATTTACAAACATTTCAACAATTTTTACTGGAAATATGTTTCAGTCCAGTTTTAGTCAGGAAGCATTCGGCAGTTAATTTCAGTTTGTCATTCTAACTGACACAGGACAACAGATGGACAAACGTCTCATTCTCGTGGAGACGATATCTCAGTAACGCCATGACGGAACTTTGGCACAAACGTTCGCTTGGACTCAAGGATGATCTGAATAGATTTTGGGGGTCAAAGGTCAAAGTTCAAGGACGTGGTGACCTCAAAACACACAGTTGTAGCCTTGTGAACCTAATATCTCCCTAACACGTTGAGGGAATTTCTTCAAATTTGGTGAAAACATTCACTTGGACTCAAGGACAAACTGGTTATATTTTGGTGGTCAAAGGTCAAAGGACAAGGTGACGGTGTCAACACAAATCATGATTTTGGCCTTGTAAAGGCAATATTGCCAGATCTCCTCAAGGGAATCCCTTCAAATTTTGCGAAAATGTCTATTTGGATTTATGGATGAAGTGATTAGACTTTGGTGGTCAAAGGTCAAAGGTAAAAGGTCAAGGACAAGGTCATAGTGACCTCAGAATACACTTTTTAGCCATTACTCAAGACTTCACACAGCAATTATGACAGAATTTCACACAAATGGTTAATATTCTAGATAAACAGGGATGTAATCTGAAACTAGGCTGAGTGGCGGAGGGGTACAACCGTGAGGCGATAATTCTAGTTTTTCAGTTAGTCATTGTGACTCAACACAGACAGACAGAGTTAGTTGCAGCTCCATTTTAAATGTTAGTTGCAGGCATTTAACAATGAAGCTCAGCTAAAGATTTTTCTCAGCAACCAGCAACACAGTTTAGCTTCAGCTTGGGCAGAAGAAGCAATCCCAATGCTATTTCTCAAGAAATTGCATTGTCTAGTTTATATATGCATTCATAGTTCATTAGTTTATTGTTTAATTTTTTGATAACTGTGAAGCAAATTATGAATACATGTAATACAGTAAAACAGTAAAACAGAGGAAGGGATGATGACATCATCACAAAAGCAGAATCAGAAAATAAGTTTTATTACCAGGTAGGTTTTTACTGACAAGATATTTGGCTTGGTGTTTGGTGCAGTATCCAATAAACATATTAAAAGGAAATAACAATAAAAAGGTCAAATACTGCAACAGTCAAAAAGATAAATTTACATAGATACATATGTAAAAAATTAAACAATGAAAAAGATACTACACAAAAAGTGTTTTAGAATGACAAACTCCTACTGGGCTGGATGTGAAAAAGGTATTGATTAGGGGATGTGCAGAAGATGACAGTAGAGACAATATCTGTTCTGTGCAGGGACAATACTCTAAGGTGTTACTGTAATGTGGTTGTTGATGGTTGATGAGGATACAGAAGAAAAAGCAGGTGCTGGTCCATGATGATTGGACTGTAATTCTGGTCCTGATACAGACAAAGGGCAATTTCTAGCTTTTTGGGGGACCTATGCAAGATGTTGTTTGGGGGCCCCTATTTTGTCAAACTACGATGGGGGGATTCCAAACCCTTTAAGATGATCCATGGAGATCCATCAATCTGTTACACTTTAATAGGAAAACAGGCTAAATTTGTGAAAAAACTCTCTCAATTAAACATCTCAAGTTGACCCAAGCAATTTAAACCTACAGAAAATGATGATAAAAGGTAAATGATGAGGCTCCTCTATGTCAATAAATGCAAGAGATGCAGCAGTTTCCTCAAAAATGTTTATTTTAAATTTTATGAACAAAGTTCTTAAACAAAAAACATAACTCAACATAAAAATTCTCTCCCCTCCCACCTAAAACAGAAAATAAATAAATAAATTGGACCATTTCCCAGATGAACAGAAAATAAATTAGGCTATTACTAATAAATAAATAAAAATACAATGAACCAGCATCCATATCAATGTGAAAACAATAAAAACAAAAAGCTAGTAAGAATAATACTACTGTTGCAGGTAGTAAGGTAGTAAGTAGTTTACATGTAACACTACAACCCCTTCAGGACCATTATAGATCTGTTTCTGTGATCGTGATCTGTATAATCACAGTTTGATGTTTTAGGCCATTGCACAAGATGAACAGAAAATAAAACAGGGTATTACCTAGAATAAAAATGCAATAAACCAGCATCTATTTTAAAGTGCAAATAATAAAAAAAAAAAACAGTAAGAATAATACCTGTAGTTTGAAATGAACCATATGTAACTGTATAACATGATCACACTACTTTGTGATCATGATCTGTATGATCAGTCTTATGTTTTCATTATCTTCCTCAAAACTTCTGCTTCCTGGCTTGATCATAAGAAAATATTCATATTATACAATTTCAGTTATGTTGCCACTTTCAGGCTTTTTCTGCTTTCATCTGTACACAAATGATGGTAAATTAGTGATGAGCTCTATATGATATAGAGGGAATCTTTTTACCTATATTTTGCAGGGCATGACAAAGTGGACAACTTGTATCTAACTGAAGATATGGTATTACCTTGTGTTCTTACTGAGGGCAGAACTAGTGGTGATATACAGTATAGCATAAATTCAATTTAATTTAATTTGTGTTATTATGATTCTTTTGAATAATAAAAAATAAAAAAAATACTACATCAAAAACTTATCTCTATTGAAGGAATAGAGGCAGGTTTGTTCCAATTAGCAAACAACATTGTCACAATAAATATTGTAATAAATGTGGCAAAGACTGCAACTAAGTCAGCAGAACTGTCAAGCAACCACAAAATATACAGTATATACAAAATACAATAGGAGAGAGAATAGGACAATCTTTAACACAGTGATCATTCGAAATTCATAGTGCAATATGAATAATCCACTGCTATACAACTACTACTGCAACTACTACTACTACTACTACTAATAATAATAGGCCTAATAATAATAATAAGTTTTAGTATTAATAGTTAGTATTAGTTTAGTATTAGTATTAGTATTAATAAAGCAAACTTCACATTATAAGCCTATAAAAAGACAACACACTAAACTTAATACAATAATCATAAAAACAATCCTAAAGTAATGTTACTGTGGCAAATATTCAACAGCATAGGAGGTCTATGACTGAGAGGCGACACCCACTGGACGATGATATCCAAGCTACTTGCCCAACAAAACACCCTCCCCCCCAAAGTGTAATGTTACCAAGCTGCCGCAACAAGATGCACTGCATTTTAGCCCTTTCATAAAAGCACACAGTGTATAAAGCTGGGTTTATTTGCATACAAACAATCATAGCCAGCTAGCTGAGCTAGCCAACTTATCAATTTAGCTGAGACTAGCCTTGCTAAGCTAGCCAGCAGGGGAAAAGTAGCAGACAGAAAAATTGGCTAACATTATTGCTTTTGACTTGATTACCCCACAAACACAAGCCACAGCTTCCCTGTCATTGGAGCTTAGGTTTGTTTATATCCTACATTAAAATTTTCAGCATGTAAGTGCTTCACAAAACACATGGAGAGGCTTGGCTGGCTACAAATAAAGACAGGTAAATGTAATTCTCCCCAAATATAATGAGGCTGAACTTGCAGTTTGGAGGCCCCCTAGTGGCTGGGGGCCCTATGCATCTGCATAGTCCTCATATAGCAAGAAACGGCATCGTACAGACAAACGTGATAGGACAATTTGTTTACATCATAAAGGTTCTTTACATTCAAACATGTTAGGTGTGTTGTGTGTGTATAATAAATAGTGAGGATAGATATGAATATGCTAAAATAAATACATTATGAATATTGGCATGAATATGCTGAGATATACACAATGTGAACACGAGTAACAGTATGAATATTATGAAATGTAAATGTAAGGAAATGAAGAGTAAACAACTAGAGGTATGATGAGAATTCAATGTACACACTGTATAACCAATAAACAATAGATAGTAGTACCAATATGTATATACTGTAAAATGAATAACCACATAGGCAGTGCAACTGTGCTATAATTATTAATTTTTCTGAATCAGCAGTATGAACATGTATACACTGTGGCTCTGATATAATCACAGTGGTATAGACAAGTGGTGCAGAGTGGAGCAGGTTGACAGCTGAGGCAAAGAAGCAGATCCTGAACCTGCTGGTTCTGGATCAAACAGTCTCTTTTTCTGACTTGTAAAAGTGATAGATTCACCTGGACCCTCCTCACTGTGTCAGTACACTCTCTGCCGTTGGTGTTGGTGGAACAGGTGGAGGCAGTGTCTGTACTGGCTCAGGTCCTGAGAAAGACAAAGGGATGCTGAAATCTCCTCAGAAAAATGTAAAGGCCTAGTGAACTTTCAATCCTGCCTGATCTCATAATAGTAATGTAAAGTGTTTAAAATATTATGAACCAATCAACATGTATTCAGTCTGTCTACTGCATCTATACAATCTCAATGTACAGTCATTATAAAATAAGCCTAAAGTTACTGACGTAACTAGCAGGACAACAGCCAACAGGAACAGGCTCAGTTCTACTGAACCGCTAAAACGTCTGTTTCTAAAAGAAAAGTTAACATCACACCGCATTTCTTTATTCAGCAAAAGCTGTCTCCAGCAGTGGAAAGACACACCAAGATTTATTAGTGTTTTCTTCTTTTCTTTACCATTGAACGTGGTTTCCTGTCGTCTTGAGTGGTCCTTTGGGATGGAGATAAAGATCGTTTTCCAGGAGCTTCAGCCATCTATGTTTCTGTGATGCTAGTCCAGAGCTGTAGTGGGACCAAGGGCAGACTAGACACTACACTGACTCACACAGCATCTAGTGGTATTAGAGTAGGGGATGGGTCAGGGCTGGCTGGATAGCAAGCTAATTCCATTAACTATCTCTGAAATACAATAGATGGAGGTCTTGGTCATGACATCTCACTGCGGCTCAATTCACAAACTGTTGACAGTGTTAGTTAATTTTTTGATCAACTAAAATTCTAGCCAGATCTTAGACATTGCACCTTTTAACCTTTTGCCTTTGATTGGCAATGCAGGGCAGACAGCAACAGGAAAGAAAGTGGCCAGTGACCAATTTAGATTGCACATGTACACAATGTATGGGCCAGGGTATGTAACCCATCTCAATGCCACATATCACAGACCCATAGCCACGTGCAGACTGTTCTGAAAATGGTAAAGCAGAGGCAAGAATGACTGACTGAGAACCACCTGTGCCTCTCAAAGTACTCACCGGATGCTGATCAGCAGTCGATCAGCAATCAGCAATTGTTTCACATTCATCCAGATCAGTGCATGGCTCAGACTTAATCAATCAGATGCTTTTTGGTTTCTGCACACTTTGAGAAGTCTGTTGTTCTTTATGCTTAAGGGTCTGACAGTTGGCGATGACATGCCCAGGTTTGTGACATCAAAAACACGCTCTCTCCTCTTCCTTTGGACTTAGTAGTGAAGAATGGTAGTATTTTGTAGAGCATGACGCAGCTTCTCAACAGAGACTGATGAAAAAACTGTGTTTCAGCACATACTCATCTACATACGCAGTCTTATGGCTACGTCAGCTTCAATTTCCAGCCTTTGTTCTGTGCTTTTTCCTGGGCCTCCACCTGGAGATGAGTTGGGCGGACTTTAATTCTAGCCTCTTCTTGTGACACAGCACTGATACAAGACATGGGATCATAGTGCAACTTATGTTTTCACCCGCCCATCTCTCTCACCAATCTGCACTCTGGCTGCTTGATCACAGTGAGGTTCACCCTCAACCTTTTGCCTGCCCATCTTTTCAGTCAGGGTGCTATCTTAAAGCACAGCAAGCTCTGGTACTGATTGCGCTGGCAACACGATAGCCTCCCATTCAAACAACTTATAGAGCCATAAGCTCTTTCTTGAGTATTTGTTTTGGGTCTGTAAGGCTAAGGTAATTTGCCATTTGTGCCAAATCATCCTTATGACAGGTTTCAATCAAACTAAAAGAGGGATTGTCCAAAAACTGGTCCAGATCAAACCGGGAAGAAGACATGACCGACCGAATCGAATTAACTCACCTAAACAAACAATTCTTTTTTTTCACTAAAGAACAATCAAAAACCTTTCGAACTACAATGCATTTGGTAGCGGACATCTTTACAGACAATTAAATCCCGGATGAGCCCCCATTTATGTTACGACCCAGTTAGAGAAAAAAGGAGGCAACAAGTAATCAGGAGGATTAAATAAGTAAACTAAAGTACAAAAAAGGTGAGAGGATAACTAAAGGAGGGGTACAGGGCAAAATGGATGCTGCTTAAATAAATTTAAAAAAAAACAGAATATAACCAAAAGAGGACTCTACCTGAGGGGAGTTGAAAAACTCAATTTCTATCCTAAAAAGAAATATGAACCAAAACACAGGAAGCAGCACCCTTGCTGATAAACTTAACAGTTTCCTATGATATGTGAAATTCAATCAGTACTCTAATGCCTGGCCAGTCCCCAACAATCAAAACTAGTACCTCCAACTATGTCAAAAATTACACAAAATGTTCACAACAACACATGTATAGGAGGTAGCTGATGGTCACTCCACTTCTGAATCTGTATCCATATCCACTATTTGCGATGATCTGGCTGAGGGGTTTCAGGCCTATGCAGAACATCACCTTGGCATACACTGCACTTGATTGGTGACCTGTGTGATGGCCTTGGAGTTGACTTCCAGTGTTGTTTTCCACAGCTGCAGTGACTTTTTGATGAAGGTTATCAGTGCACTGTTAGCGTTGTATAGTGCCAAGCATGCTAGTCTATGGAGTCATAGGAGTACCATAAAAAACAATACATCTGTAAAAGAATAAGTAAGTAGATTTTATCTATTGCTTTTGCTTTTACCTGTTGCTTTTGCTTTCATCAATTGTTTTTGCTTTACATATTGTTTTTGCTTTTGCTTTTACCTATTTCTTTTGCTTTTACTGCATTGTTTTTGCTTTAACTATTGCTTTTGACTTTCCCCTATTGCTTTTGCTTTTATCATATTGTTAGCTTTAACCGCATTGCTTTGGCTTTTACCTATTGCTTTTGCTTTCACGTATTGCTTTTGCTTTCATCTATTGCTTTTCCTTTACGGTATTGCTTTTGCTTTTCCCCTATTGCTTTTGCTTTAACCATATTGCTTTTGTTTTTCCCTTATTGCTTTTGCTTTTTCTTTTTGAAGGAGAGGGATCTGCCTGAAGACTGGGAGGCTGCAATACTTGAAGTTACACGCACTTCATGTAACGTCATTATGCTGTGCCTCCCGGTCCACCGTGAAAGGGGTTTAACCACCGAAGCCATTCTAACTACCTTTAGCTGCGGTGTCAGACCGTTAAATACGTTTTAAAAACACACCAATGCTTACCGGAGCTCCAGCACTAACAGGAGCACCAACCTGCAGATGAGATGCAACAGATCCGTTTTACCAGCAGTCTGCATGGTGGCTAGCAGCTCACTCTCCAAACAGAGAGGCTCTCTGATAGTTGGCAAAGATGAGTGCGGGAGACGGACGTCAGGGCAGCCTTGCACAGACTGCTGCCCCTGCGACCCAGACACAGATAAGCAGTAGAATATGGATGGATGGCAAATGATGGTTTATGAAATGTAGATGTATATAAGTCTAATATGTCTCTAAGATCTGCGTTGCTCCAAAGAAAGTAACCAAAGAGTGAGTGTGTTCTGTTTTGCTCACCATTCTCTCTCACACTTCCTCGGATATTGTGCTCTTAAAACAAAATTGTCATCACAAATAAAGCATTAATTAATTGGAGCATTCACAATATTCACTCAAGCAATATTATATTACTATATTATAGCAATATTCAATCAGCAAGAGGACGCATGTAGAAACAGCTGTTCATTTCATCTATCTCTCTCTCTCTCTCTCTCTCTCTCTCTCACTGTCCCAAAGTTGTATTTACAACCTTATAAAGCAGCAGGTAAGAGAAGGAACTAAGTGCTCTGTCTGTCTGTCGATGTCCTCCGCTTTGTTTAATCACAGCGCAGCACCTACACACAAGTGCTTCAGTGACAATCAGCAGGTCGAAGTGTTTTTATGTGTGTGTGTTTGCCATCCATCCATATTCTAGCGTCAGTTACAAGCTAACAAACGACATAAAAAAGAAAAGGTGCTAACTATGCTAACCGTTCTGATATGTCTGCTAATCTCTGATTCTGGTCTCAACACACTCCTCTGCTCTTTCACCTGTGCACCTGAAGCAAGCAGGTGGTGGGGCTCAAGGCCTGATCCACATTTCTCATGAGGAAGTAAGAGTAGATGAGCATCAGACCCAGTTTTTATGTGTGAAAACCATGTTAAACAAAATAACAATCACAGCAAAGGATTTTTAAACACTTTAAAACATGCCTGGAGCAACTTCAAACACAATCAAAACAAATTAAAAAATTAAATAAGACATATTAAGATTTACGTAAAATCAGGTAACTTTCTCTTTAAGCCAAATTTTTTTTTTTTTTTCACAATTTCAGTGTTAATCTTTCTACTAAACAGCACCTTGGCTCTGAGGCAACCAACTCTACACAACCTCTGTTCCTGACACCACAGGTTCTGATCACACCAGGTTCAGCCTCCTTCTGCTGCTCCACAACATTTTCCTTACAGGGTATCTCTGTGAGTTTTATCTGCCCCAGAAATAACCACCCTTTTTGATGGTGCTGGGGAGGGTTACACACACACAAACACCACAGTCTTTCTTGCAAATTAATTAGCTAAACACTGACATCAAGTGCTGCAGAGATAAAGACATTAAAACAAGCAAATGCAAAAAAAACAAGAAGATCAATACTTAAACACACAGTATGAAACTGCCTCTAGGGGTATCTTTTACCTATTGCTTTAGTTTTTATCATATTGTTTTTGCTTTTACCTACAAACAAAAGAAACAAAAGACGGTATTGGGTGGTGTCATGAAATAGCGTGGGATCATGGGAGTTGTTGTCTTCACCACCATCACCATAATCTCCTCCCGGTTTGGATTCCTTCAGTGTCAGTGGTTCAGGAAATCAAACAGACCTGGTGATTAGAACCGTTAAAAACACTGAATAAAGCAGTCTGACATTTAAAGTCAGTGTTTGAGCGACGCTGTACGGAGGACAGAGACTCTGGGAAGAGTTGAAGCTGAGATTTATTCTAACCTTTGTTCTGATTGTTTCTCTGATAACTTATGAACCAGACGTTCAGCAGGTTTTTACCAGCAGCTGAATTCTCCACAGAGGTGTCCTCCTCTCCATTACAAACACACCAGGAGATTAACACCAGTAGAAACACCCAGAAAGCTGTTTCACCGACGCTCTTCAGTGACACAGGACAGGACGTCTCCAGCAGCTGGGAGCTGAGCTGTCTAACATTTCCTCAGCTTGTTTCTCTGATAACTTCAGATCCAGACGTCCGACGACTAAAATCCTTCATCTGGTTCAAATATAGAGTGAAAACCACCAAGGTGTAAAAAGTGTATGTGGCTTAAAACTAGATAAAAGTCAATATTGAGCTTCTGGCAGACAAACACACTGACACATGACCAATGAAATTTTACCATGATTAAAAGCACAGATTTCTCTGGTTTGAGAATTGATGGAAACATTTGGGATAAGCACAGGTCTGCTTGTTTCTAGACATTTTAGTGTGGAAAAGTTACAGATTATAACTTTAAAGATTAAAAGGTGTCAACTGAGGTGGTTCTTGTAGTTGAGTCTGCTGACACAACAAAGATGTTAGCATATACTGTAGTTAATTAATAAGCCACAGTGAACAGAGTGTTTTTTTTTATTTAACTGAGCCGACAGTTTCAGCAGAGCTCAGGTGTTCAGGAAGTTTGTTCCACAGGTGAGGAGCATAAACTAAAAGCTGCTTCACTTTGTTTGGTTCTGACAATGTGTGGAAGCATATGCATTTGTTATGTACACACACACACATACTGTATATGTATATATTAAAGGTGTGCTGTCTGTATCGTGCAGTTATACCCCAACTACTGCAAGAGTCACTCCAGACATTTTGACCAGTTAAAAAAGTGGTGGACTTTTCTTTTCCTCTTAAAATATGGGATGTAAAGCAACATGTATTAAATATATTAATACTTAACAACATAACAAACTGATGTGCATCTGAAACTGACTGCCTGTGTCCCACTATTTTACTGTATTTGCCAATTCTGTTCCATCTTGCTCAATGATGGTCAAATATTAGAACTCAGAGATGCACCATTAGATTTTTTTCAGTATCTCAAAGTGAAATTAGATGTTCTCACCTGGAGTTCTCACCTGAAATGATGGCGACATAAAAAGACATATTATGTTGACTTGCAATCATGTGACACATTGTAATATGACTGAAAGCCCCGTAAAAGGCTCGTAAGAGGGCTGTGAGAGGACCTGGAATCATTTTATCAAACCTAACAAAAGTTTAACCAAAGCTTCCCACAGTGGTGTCAGGTCAGAGTAGTTACAGCAGAACAGACAGTGATCCTTCTGGGAGGACGGATGGGTCATTTCAAACTGTCTCCCCCCACAGTGAGTGAAATCAAAAAGGAGACTCCTACAGTCGTTTTCCCAGAACCTTAAACAGACATTCTACATTTAACGGGAGAAAATGTGTCTGACATAGACCCCCACCATCCAGGGAACTCAAAGAGTTCAGCTGCACTGGTACTGTAAGAGTGTACAATGCCAGTCAGTGTTGACACAGACAAAAGTGAAGTGTTAACAACCTTGGTCGTGTTGTCTATAAAGGAGGAAAGCAGCCATATGTGAAATGATGCCCACAGACGTTACAGCATACTCAGAGCTGAGGGCCTCAGGAGATTGGTTGATATCAACAGCAACATGTCTGAAGTTGTCCAGCTGTCCCTATGAAAACCTGTCTATACAGAAACACAATAACTCAAACTGGACCTTTATTCATTTATTTAATCATTTACGACATGCACAGTAACATATTACCATTCCAAAGTGAACAGAAAAAAAGAAAGAAAGAAAAGAAAAAAGTAAAGAAAAAAAGAAAACAACAGTAAAAAAAAAAAAAAAGAAAAGTTTTCGGCAGGGGTCCAAACTCAATAAGTAATCATTGTTACTAAATAACAACATGGCCTCCAGGATGAAGAGGCTTCAGCAGTTATATGGTCGTACCTGTACCTACCTGTGACTGCACATTAAACTGTGTTTTCATGTGCATTCATACTTTCACTTAACTCAACAGTCTGGAACATCTGGAGAAACGTGATTTAATCTGACATGTAAAATCAATTCTCATTAACACTGTGGAACCAACCACAGACCACAGTTCATTCACTTCACATAAAATCATCTAAATTCATTTTCTCCTCGTCAGTCTCATCAGGATAACGTTTTAGAAACCTCCAGAAAAAACCATCACTGCAGCTGATGTGCTCTTTATGTCAGAGGGTCCAGACGAAGGCTCTCCTCAGTCACAGTTTGTGACAGTTTGTGACAGTTGCTTTATTTTTGTCACTTACTCCTTCAAAACAGCTGATAATCTCTCGTTGGTTAACTAACTAGCTTACTCAGTAGTCACAGGTGAACGTAACTGTTGACATTGGCTCACAGCTACACTATGTTCCAGTTTAAGGGCCCCGGCCAAGAGGGGCCCCACTGGACTCCACTGCAGGTACTAAAGACACAGTGAGAGAAAGAAACCCAGACCTAGACTGTTGCTGGTCCCAGTGGGAGGACAGAGTTCAGACAGAGACATTCAGCACTGATGAGACTCCATGTGTCCGACCCGTCCTCACTGACACACATTGTCCTGCAGCCTCGGCATCATGTGACGGGCTGGCTGCTTGTTTGTGTATTAATCAGTTAGATCAGCCTCATCTTCACAAAGAGTCAGTGTGAGACACTTGAAAGTAGCAGCCCCCATTTCACACGCTGTATGTCGATTGGTTTCACTTAATCGATCTTGGTGACTGAGCCATGAACAGTCTGATGCCCCACAATGCCCCAGTTCACCACAGCGAAAGTCCCACAAGAGTCTGCTGCAAACAACATGACCTCCACCTCCTCCCGAGAAACTCAGCAACAACAACAGTTATTTACAGCAGCAGACCAGTGTCTGACCACATCTGAACCAGCTCCTGGTCTATGAGCTGCTCCTGGTCTCTGAACCAGCTCCTGGTCTATGAGCTGCTCCTGGTCTCTGAACCAGCTCCTGGTCTATGAGCTGCTCCTGGTCTATGAGTTGCTCCTGGTCTATGAGCTGCTCCTGGTCTCTGAACCAGCTCCTGGTCTATGAGTTGCTCCTGGTCTCTGAACCAGCTCCTGGTCTATGAGCTGCTCCTGGTCTCTGAACCAGCTCCTGGTCTATGAGCTGCTCCTGGTCTCTGAACCAGCTCTGGGTCTATGAGCTGCGTGTGGTTCTTCTATATGTGGCCCCGAACTGCGAGACCAGGGGCCTCCTCTCCTCTCCTCTCCTCTCTTCTCCCCTGTCCCTCTCTCCTCCTCTCCCCTTGTTGTTTCCTCTCCTCTCCTCTCTCGTTTCCTCTCCTCTCCTCTCCTCTCTCCTCATTTCCTCTCCTCTACCCTCCTCTCCCCTCCTTGTTTCCTCTCCTCTGCTCTCTTCTCCTCTCCTCTCCTTGTTTCCTCTCCTCTCTCATTTCCTCTCCTCTCCTCTCTCGCCCCCCTTACCTTTCCTCTCCTCTCGTTTCCTCTCCTCTCCTCACCTCTCTCATTTCCTCTCCTCTCCTCTCTCCTCTCCTCTCCTCTCCTCTCCTCTCCTCTCCTCTCCTCTCCTCTCTCCTCTCATCTCCTTATTTCCTCTCCTTTTCTCCTCTCCTCTCCTCTCCTTGTCACCTCGTCTCATCTCCTCTAAATGAGCAGCTGTTTTTCTTCTGGATCAGAAAGCATGGAGGTCTCACTAAACAAGTGAAACACAAACGTTAGCTCAAACACTAATCCGATTTCTAATGGAGGGAATTATTTCCATACAATTTGAACATCCATTTTGAGTTGTAAGGGGCCACTGACTGTTCTGGCCACCGTGGCCAAACCTCACTAATTAAGATTATGAGTAGTATTTGATACAGAGACATGGTGTGTGAGCTGAACCAAACAAAACTGCAGCGGAGCTGACACACTGGAGTTCACATGGTCAGGAACCACACTCCATAGGTAACATGTCACCGGGCCCCGGAGGCCCCGGAGGCCCCGGAGGACACACCACCAGATCCTCGTCCTGGAGAACACTGAGGACCAGAGGAGGCTGAGGTGACGAGCTGTCTGCAGTTAGTGTGAATATGCCGCATTTCATTGTCCCTCTAGTGGTTTGACCATATTTAGCATCATCATCATCATCATCAGTCACACTGAGCCAAGACACAAACACAAACTCAAAGATCTCAGAACTCAAATCCGGCTCTGGAGACATAGCCAATTTCTTATGGTTTGGTATTTTTTACTGTCGGCTGGCGTGTTACGGCTCCGGCCAAAGCATCGCTAACTTGTTTTTTCACAGGCCATTACAGCAAGAACAAGCCAGGCTCTCACACCAGCAGAGCATGGGACCTTCATGAGGCTCAGAGAAACCTCCAGGATCAATGTTGCCATTTTGTGGATCAGATCCACCATGCAAGATGCATTTCGTTTGCTAAAGAGCTGTGTGAAGCGCCTATTCATGGAGCAATTTTTCACAGGAGTAAAAGTGGACAGCATGATGATGATGATGATGATGATGATGATGTTGAATAATATCTTCAGTCTGCACGAGATCCCTTTGGTACAATGTTTGTATTATACTAATTAAGGACTGAACTTTAATATTATTGTTCACGACAAGAACAAACACTATGTAGAAACTAACGAACAGCTTTCACCTGCTGTGTCATTTCTCTTGCTGCCCCTTTACTTTTGAGTGCAGCTTGGTTTGAAGCAGCTGACGGCCCCCAGACCCTCAGGCCCCCAGGACTGTTCTCCGCTCCTCTAAACAGGACATGAGCTCCCCTGGAAAAATGATTTGTGAATGTTTGGGGGGGGCTGTTAAAAACTGACAATGTGCTATTACTGCCATGCATTTCTACTTTTCTGTATCTTCATCATCATGGACTTCTGAAGGACCAGGACTGACTGTCTGTGAAAGACACGGCAGCTACTTTTCATCTGTTTTCTTATTATTATTCAATGAATTAATAATGTTGATTCAGTTAATTCTGAAAGTCTTCACATGTTGAAGTTTTATGTTAAATCTTTTAAATTAGTTTGTCTCCTCATCAGTCTTCACTCAACTCTCCATGGTGACAAAGAGAAAATTGAAGGTTCTAGAAGAGCAGTCGTCTGGAACAACTCTGGAACAACCAGGACTCTTATAGAACTGGACCTGGACTAACTGAAACATCAGGGAGAAGAGAGGAGACCAAGAACCTGATGGTGAGCTGAGCGCCAGAGAAATATCCAGAAACAACCATCATTGCAGCTCTCCACTGATCTGGTCTTCATGTCAGAGAGTCCAGATGAAGCCTCTCCTCAGGGACAGTTTGTAAAGACGCAGCTAAAGGACTCTGAGAATGAGAGAAACCAGATTCTCTGGTCTGATGAGACCAGGACTGTACTGTTGGTCTCAGTTCTCAGAGTCTGTAGGAAACAGATTTGATGGTTGTCCTTCTCCACACAGGATCTCTGGAGCTCAGCTCACCATCAGGTTCTTGGTCTCCTCTCATAGTGTGGCTGATGTCACAGTGTGAGGGGGGGGGGTGTGTTTGTATCTTACGTCACTGACTTGGAATCAGTCAAGACAGAGAGGTTAGGGCAAACATAAAAGAAACTCATTTTCAGACAGAGTGGCTGTAATATAATATAATATCTGTCATCACATGACCTGCTGACTAAACTGAACTGTCTAAATCACTTAGTTGCAGCCATCATCAGCAGGTTACCAGATCTGCACTGACTGAGAGGTGTGGATGAGCTTCTACATGTAGAGTCTGACTGGCTGCTGAGACTACGAGTCCTGATCAGGTGCAAACTGTCTCCTGAATCAGCTGGTCTAGATACACGAGGTGAAGACATCTGTGAGCAAATCATGGATAAAGAAAAGGATTTTCTTGTGATGAGAGCACTATCTGATTCTGCACAGTTGTTGTTGGTTTTCATGGAGTCAAACACTTAAGTCTTTCAGGTACCACAAAAACACAGGAGCCCCCCAACAATGGTAGGAAGAAATCTGATCTAACACCCCAACTAGACCACTATGTGTCAGTGTATTGTTTCTATTAATTTGACTTCATCTGTCAGTCTTATATAACACTCATACACTGCTCAAAAAATTAAGGGAACACTTAATCATTACAGTGTAACAGCAAGTCGGTTAAACTTCAGGGATATCAATCTGTCCATTTAGGAAGCACAAGTGATTGTGAATCAATTTCACCTGGGTACTGGGATGAAATCCTCAGAGCGACTGTCAGACCTCATGCTGGTGCAGTGGGCCCTGGGTTCCTCCTGGTGCAGGACAACGCCCGGCCTCATGTGGCCAGCGTGTGTAGGCAGTTCCTGGATGATGAAGGCATTGATGCCATTGATTGGCCCTCACGTTCCCCTGACCTGAATCCAATTGAGCACCTATGGGACGTTATGTATCGGTGCATCTGACGTCGCCAAGTACCACCACAGACCGTCCAGGAGCTCACTGATGCCCTGATCCAGTTCTGGGAGGAGATCCCCCAGGACACCATCTGCCCACTCATCAGGAGCATGCCCAGATGTCGGGAGTGCATGTGAGGGCCATACACACTAATGAGTCACATTATGAGCAGTGTATAACATATAATAATATAATATAATGTTCTTTAGGTTTGTTTTGACATTTCTGCTGTGTTCAACAGGAACACTGACCTTCACTACTGATGGACAAAAGTATTCAGACGCTTTGCTGTAACACAAAATTCCCTGTGTTGTTTTATTTCCAATGAAACATTATTCATCTCCTCTTTGTCACATGCACTGAGCCACTTTCTGACATGAATATATAATAGTCTTTTATAATAAGGGTGACTCACTGTCTTTTGCGTGTACATGCACCAGCATGGTTGTCCACTTTGATGACCACAAACACAAATGTTCATTCAGCTCAGCAAACACAAATAAAGGCCTTTTCATTCATTTAATTACACAGTTTGTATCTTAATACATGTTTGTTTGATTTTTTGTATATGTATATTTTGGAGTTTGGTAACTGCTTCAGTGGATACAAGTACGCTTTTACTACATTCAGCACAAATCCTCCTCTATTATTAGCCTACTCTTTTTTCACCCAGTTTTCCCATATGAATGATCAGGGTGTCAAATCTTTTAAACAATGTAGAAGGTAAAATTTTGTACACTGTAAAAAATTAAACATGTAGGTGAGTGTAATTCAGCAAAAATACCAGCAGACTCAAGTCCTTTTGAAATGTCAAATTTGTAATTTGACAATATGGGAATCCACATAAATCAATTGTACAGGTGTGTTTATAAATGTATTATTTATTTATTATTTATTTACTACTTTTATATCCACTGTACCTGCAGACGTACAGTGGATATAAAAAAAAGTCTACACAGCCCTGTGAATGCCGTGTGGTAAAAAAATGAGAGCAAGAAAAAAACAAATTCAGAACTTACAGTACAGGCCAAAAGTTTGGACACACCTTCTCATTCAATGCGTTTCCTTTATTTTCATGACTATTTACATTGTAGATTCTCACTGAAGGCATCAAAACTATGCATGAACACATGTGGAATTATGTATTTAACAAAAAAGTATGAAATAACTGAAAACATGTCTTATATTCTAGTTTCTTCAAAGTAGCCACCCTTTGCTCTGATTACTGCTTTGCACACTCTTGGCATTTTCTTGATGAGCTTCAAGAGGCAGTCACCTGAAATGGTTTTCCAACAGTCTTGAAGGAGTTCCCAGAGATGCTTAGCACTTGTTGGCCCTTTTGCCTTCACTCTGCGGTCCAGCTCACCCCAAACCATCTCGATTGGGTTCAGGTCCGGTGACTGTGGAGGCCAGGTCATCTGGCGCAGCACTCCATCACTCTCCTTCTTGGTCAAATAGCCCTTACACAGCCTGGAGGTGTGTTTGGGGTCATTGTCCTGTTGAAAAATAAATGATGGTCCAACTAAACGCAAACCGGATGGGATGGCATGTCGCTGCAGGATGCTGTGGTAGCCATGCTGGTTCAGTATGCCTTCAATTTTGAATAAATCCCCAACAGTGTCACCAGCAAAGCACCCCCACACCATCACACCTCCTCCTCCATGCTTCACTGTGGGAACCAGGCATGTAGAATCCATCCGTTCACCTTTTCTGTGTCGCACAAAGACACGGCGGTTGGAACCAAAGATCTCAAATTTGGACTCATCAGACCAAAGCACAGATTTCCACTGGTCTAATGTCCATTCCTTGTGTTTCTTGGCCCAAACAAATCTCTTCTGCTTGTTGCCTCTCCTTAGCAGTGGTTTCCTAGCAGCTATTTGACCATGAAGGCCTGATTTGCGCAGTCTCCTCTTAACAGTTGTTTTAGAGATGTGTCTGCTGCTAGAACTCTGTGTGGCTTTCATCTGGTCTCTAATCTGAGCTGCTGTTAACTTGCGATTTCTGAGGCTGGTGACTCGGATGAACTTATCCTCAGCAGCAGAGGTGACTCTTGGTCTTCCTTTCCTGGGGCGATCCTCATGTGAGCCAGTTTCGTTGTAGCGCTTGATGGTTTTTGCAACTGCACTTGGGGACACATTCAAAGTTTTTGCAATTTTCCGCACTGACTGACCTTCATTTCTTAAAGTAATGATGGCCACTCGTTTCTCTTTACTTAGCTGATTGGTTCTTGCCATAATATGAATTCTAACAGTTGTCCAATAGGGCTGTCGGCTGTGTATCAACCTGACTTCTGCACAACACAACTGATGGTCCCAACCCCATTAATAAGGCAAGAAATTCCACTAATTAACCCTGACAAGGCACACCTGTGAAGTGAAAACCATTTCAGGTGACTACCTCTTGAAGCTTATTGAGAGAACACCAAGGGTTTGCAGCACTATCAAAAAAGCAAAGGGCGGCTACTTTGAGGAATCTAAAATATAAGACCTATTTAAGAGTTATTTCACACTTTTTTGTTAAGTACATAATTCCATATGTGTTCATTCATAGTTTTGATGCCTTCAGTGAGAATCTACAATGTAAATAGTCATGAAAATAAAGAAAACACATTGAATGAGTGTGTCCAAACTTTTGGCCTGTACTGTATGTGACCTATAACCTGTCCAATTCAATTTGAAAACAAACTGAAATGTTTTCGGGGTGAAAAATAAAATAAAAACAAAAAATCTTTTTGTGTAGGAGTCTATCAGCAAAATAAAATTCCTGTTCCTCTACAGCTTTAGAGCAGACTCCTAAAGGTTTTGTGCAAACTTTTATTTGGAACTGTTCATCATTCCCTCCACCTTGATTAAGGCCCCAGTTCCAGCTGAAGAAAAACAGCCCCAAAGCATGCTGCTGCCACACCATGCTTCACCATGGGTATGGTGTTCTTCATCAGACCATAACACATTTGCCAACATGCTTTTGACAGACTTGATGTATATTTTTGCAAAATTTAGCATGGCTTGGATGTTTTTCTTCATAAGAAAAGGCTTCCGTTTTGCCACCCTACCCCAAAAACCAGACATATGAACAATACAGGAGATTGTTATCACATGTAGTACACAACCACTTCAGATCCTCGGCTAGGCTGCTTTTCACAGCATCTAAGTGAGAAAGAAAACAACAACTGAAATGTAAAAACAAAAAAAAAGGGTGGTCAAATGCAAAGTATACAGTTGTGTTTTTCCTACTTGTATAGCATTTCTACCTCAGGATGTTCCCCAGGGCACCAAGAATCATTTGATGAACACAGGAACTAAACCTGCATTTTGACTAGAAGACGTGAGATGAGTATGAGTTCCTGGAGAATTGTTCCTGGTGTTGTTTATTATATTAAAAACAAACTAAGCATTCAGACAGGACTCCAAACGTCAGATTATCCCCGGAAATTATCTGATAATATGGCCTTTACAATTTATTGCCTACAAATTAGCAATATCTTTCATTGTAAGAGGATCTATTTTCCATCACTTATAAAATATGTACAAAGCAATATTGAGAAATACCCTTCAGCCAAATGAAGACAACATAATACAACAAGAAAATGATCTGAAAAGAAGGAAAAAAAAACTAATACTACTATAATACGGTTACTTGTAACTCAAACTGTGGAATTGAAAAAACCTGCAAATCCACAAAATTTGACTATACATGGAACTGATACTTAACCTGTGATACTTGATCATTGAATACTCATCACTTTGTGTAGTGGAAAATGTTTAAAAATGGTTACATGTGATCTATGATCAGTTTCATATCACTTTCTGTGATATATTAATATTATAAATACAAAAACAAAGAATGTCTATCGAACAGACAACAGACAGTTGCGACTGCAAACCAGTGTCACCTGGCAGGAACTAATATAGGAAGTATAGAGGGGAGACAACATACATGCATATTATCCTCCAAAATTGGAATTACAGACTTCTCTTTCGATTCTACAGTTGTTGACCTGTGCGCAGCACATTATTTGCTCAACCTCTCCGTGCCCCACTCACTCTCTATCTCTTTCGCTCACTCCCTCTTTCTCATTCACTCACTCACTCACACGCACACATACACAAAAGCATATTGACAACAGACCCGTCTGTCAATTGGCTAATAAAGCAGGGACGAGAGATCCAATCACAAGTGCTCAATCGAGACATATGCGGAGACGCATTTTAAATCCAGGTGTGAACTGACGACTGAAGACGCATCTTAATACCAGGTCTGAACAGGGCCATAGAAAGACTTGAGAGTGAGTGAGTGAGTGAGTGAGTGAGTGAGTGAGTGAGTGAGTGAGTGAGTGAGTGAGTGAGTGACTTGGTGGTATGTGTGTTTATGCTGTCTATAGTCTATATGTGTATTTGTATATGTGTGTATAAGTGTGAAAGTGTGCATCTGAAAAGGATGTTAGTAGGAAAAACATACAAAACACAGTTACTTCGCAAACCATGACCAGCTGTGTGTGCGGCGATAAATTCCGACCGGGCTGCAACATTTGTATCAGCTACCAGTTCCACGTTGTTCTCCTTTGTAGTTTTAGTACAGCGTGGTATATGTGGACCATTGAAAGAAAGAACTACAACAGGGAACCAATTTACATTGTGCTGTAAGATAATTTCATGCCGCCTAAACGTAAGCTATTTAAAACCTAGTATGTAAAACCTTGACGTTTTTAAGACTTTTCAAGGCCTAGACTTTTCATGACCCTTGGAAACCCTGCTGAAAAGAGCTTTCCAAATTAAACTAATACAAATGTGTGTTATTGTGCATCCTACAATGAGATCCTTTGATGCTGTCTGTGCTCTTTGTGGACCATGGCTTTCTCTGTGAGATTCAACTGAGTAAGTGTCAGGAAAATCCACAGAACAGCTGAACTTTATTTGGGGGGGTCACTTTAATTGATGGCAGGTGTGTACTGATTACTATTTAGCATGAGTTTGAATGTGATTCTGAACACAGCCTCATCCCCGATTATAAAAGGTTGTGCACACTTCTGCAACCACATTATTTTAGTTTTTTTCCCCCTAAATGATTTCAGTTTGCTTTCAATTGAATTGTACAGGTTATAGGTCACAGTAAAGGTGGAACATGTTCTGAAATGACTTATCTTGCTCTAATTTTTTTTTACATCACAGAAACCTGGCATTTTAACAGGGGTGTGTAGACTTTATATCCACTGTACGTCTGCAGGTGACAAATGACTGAAGTATATGGATACATTTTATGATGATGTGTAATGCTGCTCAATGTAAACTAAAGATCCACTATTGATCTGTTATTCAGTGTTGTCACTACGATCAAGCTAAAGTCAAATTTGATGAAATTTTTACTTTTAAAGGGAAGAATATGCATCAATTATCAATTACTCAGATTAACAAGTAGTATTGTGACTGTTAATTTTCTGTAAAATATATTTTAATGTAGCAGTGATGTCATTTCACAGAGCATCAGCAGCTTCTCGTTTTTCACCGAAAATTCTGGTTTAATTTGACATTATTTTGTGTCATCAACCATGTGAAAGGTTGTGATGGTGATTTCCTCTGCTGCAGGTGTGGATGACACTATCACAACCAATCACAATCATATCACACACAGGAAATAAACATGTTCCCCAGTTCCAGTAAATATATAATGTAAATGTGTGTGTTCACAGTGAGTTCAGGTAGAACTGAAGATGTCACTTCAACTCAGTCAGTTAGGAGGTTCTGGACTCCACCACTGGTTCATCCCAAAAGACTGAGGACAGACCTGGACCTGATCCTTCAGATCTACAGGTCAATATTAACTCTTTGTAGGACCTTGAACTATTGTCAGCTGTAGCTGCTACAAACCTGGACCTGGACCCGAATCTGGACTCCTAACACAGGTGACTGTGCTCAGAAGTCAGTGATGTCATTCTGCCACCTGCTGGTCAAATGGCCACATGAGGCAAAGTTCCTGGAAACAGTGAAAGGTAAAGTGTACAGAGGTGGGAGCTCACATGTGTTTATTAAAGCTCTGTACTTCAGTATCTTTGCCTCAGTGCACAATCAGTGCATCCTATAGTGTCCCATTGAAATGAATGGGAATTTGGTCTTAGTCTTTTGGATCCCAGCATGTACAGTACACAGCATAAATGAGTACACCTCCTCTGAACATGAAGAAACATTTTTTTTTCCTAAATGAGAAAAGAAATAAGTAAATTAGGCAGCTTTGCTTAAATCTAGGGTTTCTTGATGAGTACACCCCTGTAATATTTTAGTACTCAGTATGTCCTCCCTTACTTTTAAGAACTGCACTGACCCTTCTTGGTATGGAGTGTACAAGTTCACAACATATTGTCCCCATTTAAGAACTTAACCACCGCCATACTTCACTGTGGGAACCATGCACTTCTCACTGTAATCGTCCTCCTTGTGACACCATACATTTTGGATGCCATCAGATCGAAAAGGATTGACTTTGGTCTCATCAGACCAGAGTATAGATTCCAAAAGTCTCCACCTTTGTCAATATGGGCCTTGGCAAAGGCTAAACAGGCTTTCCTGTGCTCTGGCTTCAGCAGTGGCTTCCTGCGTGCACGACAGCCATGCATTCCACTTCTGTGTGGGGTGCGTCTTACTGTGAGATGAAACAGTCATTCCAGTTTGGTCTGAGGCACTTGCTTGCCGATTCTCTTGCACTTTTCTCAACAAAACTCGCTCATCTCGAGGTGAAAGCTTACGACAACCAGGACGTTTCCATCCTTTTTGAATTTCTGTATCACTTTTGCTACTGTGTCCAGACTTAATAACATTGATTTGCTAATCCTCTTGTACCCGTGCCCTTTTCTGTGCAATGAAATAATTCTGTTTCTCAAGTCTCCAGACAGTGCTCTCCCATGTGGTGCCATTGTTGTCAGCATTAAGTGTGAGAGCAATTGATTGGGTTAAGTACCACTTTGTCAGCCAATTACACCTGTTTGAGTGGGATGGTTCAACAGACTCGCCTGGTGAGTTTGGTGCCCTTAACGAGTACCAAAAAAGTTTTATTTTGTAACTTTCAGAAGGCTGCACTCACATTTTACCATTTTGACAAGGAAATCATATTTTCCTGTTAACATATATCATTGGTAACTGATGTAGGAGAGTTCTCAGAACATTATATCATATAGGAAACCCAAATATGTCTTACTTGTAAAGAGAAAGCACTGGATTCAGTATATCTGTCTCTACCTATAAGCAGGTCCTCTGCTGTCAGAGTGTGGGGAGCTGTGGGCGGGGCCTCGACTCTGGTGATTGGGGGAGAGGGGGCTGTTCAAACAGTTTTTAACATGAACATAAAGGAGATTTTCAGAATATTATGCAACATATGCACTTATGATGACAACTGATGAAACCTCACTCAGTGCCTATGATAGGCCTCAGCCTGTGGTTTAACACACTGTAAACACACTTGTTTAATGGTTGTGTCACCTTTATTTTTTTTTATTTTTTTACATACACACGTTTGAACATTTGAACAGGTGAACAATCTACAACAATCACCGCATGCAGGCACCTCCCCCTCCAGCATCGTCTATAACCTTTATGAAGAAGAAAGAATCTAAAGCAGCAGCAGCTCAGTAAAGTGCACATCTTCACTCTGATGAAGGGTCGTGTGGCAGCAGACCCACCTGTTCACATAGCAACAGTCTATAGTTTCAATCAACCAGGACTCACTCAGACCCAGGACCAGGACCCAGACCATCCAGTCTGATGTGTCCTTGTTTCCAATTGAAAGGCAGATTATTAAATTACATTATATACACGCCTCAGAAGCGGACTGCTGTTGTTGGCCACACGCACATCTCCATCATATGTGGCTATAATTATCATTATTAATATCACATGTAGCGGCGGTTTCCTAACCACACACACATTCAGTGCAACAAAAAGAAGAAGTGTGAGAGTTTAACAGGAGGAAGCAGAGATGATACACACAAAGTCTTCTCTAACACAGATGTTTTACACATGAAAACATCTGTCAGCGTCAAAGCAGATAATGTGATGATGATGATGATGATGATGATGACACATCAGCTGAGTCACAGCCTTCATTTCACACTAACATCTCTGGTACATGAGGTTATTAAAGATCAGTGTAAAATCAACTTCAGTGCTCTAAATATTACACCTGACTAAAACCATGAGTTCATCTTTATGTTCCTTATTGTGTCCTGACACGTGTTCTTCCTCTGAGTTCGGCCAGGAACACACGCAACAGAAAATAGTCCCCAACCAAAGCACATCTTCTGTTGAACTCATGAAGACTGAAGTGCAGCTGCAGGTTTTAAGGATGAACATATTCTATATCTGAGAGGTGTTTTAAAGATCTATGTCTTCAGTAGGAACCAGTGTTGTTGCAGCTCGAGGACTCAGAGTGGAGGGACTGAGGGGACATGTAGTTCTGGAGAGACCAGGACACATATTGTTCTGGAGATACCAGGACACAGACTGGGGGGACATGTAGTTCTGGAAATACCAGGACACAGACTGGGGGGACATGTAGTTCTGGAGAGACCAGGACACAGACTGGGGGGACATGTAGTTCTGGAAATACCAGGACACAGACTGACAGGACATGTAGTTCTGGTTTTATACAACAGTAACATGTGTACAGAACCAGACCTCCTCCACTCAGGGTCTCCCTCCACTCACGTCAGATGTACAGACTGTCCTGTCCCTCTGACGACAATGATGTTGGTTCCTCTCTTCGTCCTACAGTTCAGAAGCAGCAGCAGCAGTTCAGTCCGTCTTCACTTGCTGTGGTGGAGGTACTGCTGAGTGAACATGTTGAGCTCACTGTCCAGCCAGCCCGCCTTGTTCCTGAGACACACACACACAAACACAAATAATGTCCACATGTGAACATTCAGATCTATTAGGTTAAGGAAACAGCTCTACTGATTCAAAATACAGCTTCTTCACTTCACCACCACCAGTCTCCATGACAACACGAGGACAGAGTCTCCACACTACAGAGTGCAGAGACCGAAAGGTGCGGACAGGGACAGACAGAGACACTGAGCTCAGTGTAGTGTATGAGCCAGTGTAAGAATGTGGCCTGTTCACTCACAGTAAACCTAGTGGCATGTGAGTAGCTTACACAGTCTCTAACAGAGAATAACACCATGTGACCCTCAGTAAAATCAGTTTGCTTCGTAGTCTCTGCGTGATTAGACTCAGAGAGAGAGAAACAGCGAGTTATTCAGACACAAATATCTATAAATCTGTTATTGTCATTTATTCCCATGATGCTCCTCTCACGCCGTGTGCACGCAGGCAGGTGTGTGTCTGTGGCTCTGCAACTTTCTCATCTTTCAATAACAGGTTTTTAGGTTAGTGCTTTTATAACAATCATGAATGTAATTGTGCTCAGCACAAATCTAGTGAGATGATTTTACATTGTTGTTTAAGATCATTAAAGAAGAGGAAGCTGAGAGCGTTCTTCATGGAGAAACAGGCTGTATTTGAATGAAAGACAGGAGCCCTGTCTTTGTTGTACAGCTCAGTGTGGGTGAAGGTCAGAACAGAGTCAACTCCACTTCTTACATTTTTTACTGTGTTTTCAAAGAACGAGTGGCACTTTTTTTACCCCTTTTTTACAACTCAACAAAAACAAAAACAAAGAGTAGAAGAAAATAAAAACCAGCAGCCAGCTCACACAAAGAGTGGACACATGTATTTCAGTCTGTACAATTACTGATCTCTACTGACCACCTGTAGACATGTCAGAGGTCGATGGAGACGTTTCCACTGAGATTATAACCTTGGAAGTGGACAGTCAGAGTATGAAGGAAGCTGATTAGCTGACCAAAGATTGAAAGCAGCACAGTGTTAATGTGAAAGACTGAGTTGTTTGATGCTGCTGCCTCAGTGTAAGACCAGGAGTACGCTGATGTGTGGCGGCTGCAGAACGCCTTGATTTTCAGCTTCACTGTAACAGCTTAGAGAGGACTCACTGCGTCTCACGCCTCACGGCTGTGTCACGTGATCTAGAGATTTGGCCTCTCGCCTATTTTCACGTGTGACACTTCTCCAGCAGAAACAGACAGAGATAAGACCCGATGATGTCACAGTGACATCATACCAGCAACATTACATAAAACCGACACCTTCACTATAGTTTCTATGTCTAGGTTGAATCTGAATATGACACAGACATGAAAATATAAATATACACTACCGGTCAAAAGTTTTAGAACACCACACTTTTTCCAGTTTTTTACTGAAAATTATTCAGTTCATTGTGTCATTGCACTCTGAAATGAAAGAATAGAACAAATAAGCAATTTGAGTTGAAAAAATAATCAATTTATAGACCAAAATGTATTCTAAACTTTTGACTCATCAAGTAGCCACCTTTGGCAGATATAACAGCTGAACACACTCGTGGCATTCTTTCTACAATAGAAATCAAATATTCTTCAGAAAGTTCTTCCCAAGTCTGTTTCAGAAGTTCCCATAAATGTGTGGCACTTGTAGGTTGCTTGGCTTTCACTCTTCTGTCCAGTTCATCCCAAACCAGCTCGATGGGGTTTAAGTCTGGAGACTGTGCTGGCCACTCCATGTTTTCAAACTTACCATCTTGTCCTTTTTTCCTGAGGTAGTTTTGGCATAGCTTGGACTTGTGTTTTGGGTCATTATCTTGCTGTAGGATGAACCTCTGACCAACTAGGCGCATACCAGAGGGTATTGCATGGCACTGCAGAATGCTGTGGTAGCCGTATTAGTTCAGGGTGCCGCTCACTCTGTACAAGTCACCGACCCTGGATCCAGCAAAACAGCCCCAGACCATCACACTTCCTCCTCCATGTTTGACAGTTGATGTCACACACTGTGGAACCATCCTCTCGCCTACTCGACGGCGTACAAACATCCTGCGTGATGAACCGAAGATTTGAAATTTTGATTCATCAGTCCATAATACCTTCTTCCAGTCTTCAGTAGTCCAATGGCAGCGTTTCGTGGCCCAGGAGAGCCTCTTTGTCTTATTCTGACATCTTAGCAATGGCTTTCTTGCTGCAACTCGTCCTGTCAAACCTGCAGCTCGAAGTCTTCTCTTCACAGTTGAAACTGAGACTTGCTTACTACGACCACTATTAAGCTGTGCTTGAATCTGTTGTCCTGTGAGCCGCCTTCACGCAAGCTGTTAACTCTCAGAAACTTGTTCTCTGATTCAGTTGTGGCTTTGGGTCTGCCAGACCACTTCCTGTCAGAGTTTCCCCCAGTTTCTGAGTGCCTTTTGATGGTGAAGAAAACTGTACTCACTGACACCTTGACTTTCTTTGCAATTTCCATGTAGGAAAGACCTACATTTTTAAGTGTTATGATGGTCTGTCTCTCTTCCATTGTTAATTGCCTTTTTCTCGCCATTTTTGTAGCAACACACTACTTTCTGCAGTACAATACTGTTCACCTGATGCTCATGAGGGTCTGGTACCACAGTGTGTTCCAACACTGCTTTTATGCAGACAGAGGGGGTTGTATGTTATCAAGAAAAGTTGGAACATCTGTAGGAATTAGTAGCCACATCTTTCAAGGCTGATTCAACCTTCATTGCTACAGAATTGTTAACCCACTTCGTGTTCCCTGAAAAAGGCCTTTTTGTATAATTCTGAAATGTACATTATTTTTCAGTTTTGGGTAACCAAACCTTTTTTTTTAACCTCTGGCTGTTCAGTACTTACCTTTGTACCATTTCAAGCTATTCATTGGACTTGCACGACTTGAATTGCAATAAATAACTGGAAAAATTAGGGTGTTCTAAAACTTTTGACCGGTAGTGTAT
>NW_019174311.1:1715624-1766913 GCF_002260705.1 Seriola dumerili | reverse complement strand
TATGTTGTAGCCGCTGCAGGTGGAGACAGAGACATTTTATTGACGTTTTCTGTCAAAAATAAATCAGATATTTAATCCAACATTCCGTAACTGTAAACTCTATGTAGAAAGATAGAGCTGCAGCAGCAGAGACACACAACACAGGCAGTGTGTTTACTTCAGAGCATCATGTTCTACTTGAAATGTCTTGATTCAGAATGTCTTTTACATGAGCTGAGTGTTGACATCACCCCTGGACCAGCTGTTTCTAAGGTGATAGTGAGGACAGTGTGAAACGTCCTTCACTAGTCCAATACAAGACAAATTATTCTCTGTAATATGAACAGGTGCAATATCTTCACACCTGTCCTGCTGTCCAGCTGTGTGTGCTACACTGTGGTGAGGTGCTTACCGCAGCAGCTTGGCCTTACTCTGCAGACCGTCCAGCAGCTCAATCTTCCTGTTCATGTCAGTGATCTCATCCTCCAGGTTCTGACGGGTCACATCCACCTGCTGGCACAGCTGAGCAAACACACCANGGAAGCTGAGAGCGTTCTTCATGGAGAAACAGGCTGTATTTGAATGAAAGACAGGAGCCCTGTCTTTGTTGTACAGCTCAGTGTGGGTGAAGGTCAGAACAGAGTCAACTCCACTTCTTACATTTTTTACTGTGTTTTCAAAGAACGAGTGGCACTTTTTTTACCCCTTTTTTACAACTCAAAAACAAAAACAAAGAGTAGAAGAAAATAAAAACCAGCAGCCAGCTCACACAAAGAGTGGACACATGTATTTCAGTCTGTACAATTACTGATCTCTACTGACCACCTGTAGACATGTCAGAGGTCGATGGAGACGTTTCCACTGAGATTATAACCTTGGAAGTGGACAGTCAGAGTATGAAGGAAGCTGATTAGCTGACCAAAGATTGAAAGCAGCACAGTGTTAATGTGAAAGACTGAGTTGTTTGATGCTGCTGCCTCAGTGTAAGACCAGGAGTACGCTGATGTGTGGCGGCTGCAGAACGCCTTGATTTTCAGCTTCACTGTTAACAGCTTAGAGAGGACTCACTGCGTCTCACGCCTCACGGCTGTGTCACGTGATCTAGAGATTTGGCCTCTCGTCTATTTTCACGTGTGACACTTCTCCAGCAGAAACAGACAGAGATAAGACCCGATGATGTCACAGTGACACCATACCAGCAACATTACATAAAACCGACACCTTCACTATAGTTTCTATGTCTAGGTTGAATCTGAATATGACACAGACATGAAAAATATAAATATATGTTGTAGCCGCTGCAGGTGGAGACAGAGACATTTTATTGACGTTTTCTGTCAAAAATAAATCAGATATTTAATCCAACATTCCGTAACTGTAAACTCTATGTAGAAAGATAGAGCTGCAGCAGCAGAGACACACAACACAGGCAGTGTGTTTACTTCAGAGCATCATGTTCTACTTGAAATGTCTTGATTCAGAATGTCTTTTACATGAGCTGAGTGTTGACATCACCCCTGGACCAGCTGTTTCTAAGGTGATAGTGAGGACAGTGTGAAACGTCCTTCACTAGTCCAATACAAGACAAATTATTCTCTGTAATATGAACAGGTGCAATATCTTCACACCTGTCCTGCTGTCCAGCTGTGTGTGCTACACTGTGGTGAGGTGCTTACCGCAGCAGCTTGGCCTTACTCTGCAGACCGTCCAGCAGCTCGATCTTCCTGTTCATGTCAGTGATCTCATCCTCCAGGTTCTGACGGGTCACATCCACCTGCTGGCACAGCTGAGCAAACACACCAGCCAGCTCCCTGGGAACCACAGCAGCAACACACACACAGTCAGAAACACAACAACAAAGACTGTGGTTGATATTAATTAGACTGAGAACACAAAGTCACTGCAGGTTTGTCACATCAGTGACTAAACAAAGCACCACGCTGCTCTCAGGTGACAGTCAGTGTGTGGTTAGTTGACAGGCTCACTGCTGGACTTGGTGGCTGCAGTTGGATCCGGTGTAGCTGACGATGAGCTGCAGCTTCTCGCTGGCGTAGTCCACAAACTGTCTCTTGAAAGCTCTCTCCTTGGCCTTGGTGGTCCAGGTGAGCCGCTCATAGATGTAGAGAAGCCCGTAGAGGCCCACCGACAGGGCGATCAGACGCCAGCCGACCGCCTTCCAGATCTACGCACACACACGCGCACCATGAGGCTTAAACACACTGAGCAGAAACATGATGGTGAACCTGATCCCGATGACAGATTTTTTACACACGTCAAACCAGGGTTACCATGGTAGCAGTGATGACTCTGTGTGTCTGTGTGTCTGTGTGTGTGTGTGTGTCCTGACCACGCCACCAACCACGAGGACACCCATGGAGGTACGGGAGGTGAGGGAGGCCAGACCTGTCACCATGGAGACCATCAGCTCTTCCTGGGTCATGGAGCTCTGTGGGAATGGAGGCATGCTGGTGCTGACAGGAGTCAGGGCCATGGGCCGAGGGACCTGCAGGGAGAACCGGCTCAGAGATCAAACATGATGCTACAGTGTGTTCGTATGATTAATGAGAACTTCGTTCTTTTTTATGTAACAGTACTAATCTGATCTCTGAGTCCCTAGACCATAGACCATATTCACATGGCGGCCATTTTCCTCTGACGTCACGCTGAGGGTGGGAAACCTCTTGAAGAAAAATCCTGTGGGAACTGAAACTGAACTTATTTTCTTCACTTTTATTCGACCGAACTGATTAATGGGCAGATGAATTTGCGAGGATCCACAAGAGGATTAAAAAAAAAAAAAGGAAACAGCAACTGGATTGAATCTTACATCCACGATGTTGAAGGTAAGAGCAGCCCACATTGGAAACACTGGAAGCTAATGCTAGTCTAGCAAACGTGAAGTTTGTAATGAACATAAATGTAAGTGTTAGTGCTACTAAAGTTGTCAGGTGAAAAATCAGTTCACTGGCTTGTGCAAACGTTAAACATTAACTAACGTTATATAGTTTCATGATCAACCTGCATCAATAACACAGTAATATGACAGAGGAGCAAGAGCATCACTGCTAACTTCACCTTTCATTGTTTTTGTTGTGAAGTGAAGGAGTGCTATTCTACTGGTTTCTGAGAGGTTTCACGATGCAAGGTCATATTAAATGAAGCAGGTGACATCACAGACGGTTCAGTTAAGATTTCAGTCAGAGTTGAGGACAGCAGAAACATCCAAATAAACATCCAGGTGCCTCAGCAGTGGTCGGGGAGAGGGGGCGTTACCTGGTCGTTGTAGCCCATCAGGGCCCTCCGGGTGTTCTTGGGCCCCAGGAAGCGGTTGACCAGCATTGTCCAGCCCAGAGAGAAATGGAAGCTGATGTCCTCCTGAAAGTCACTGCAGAGCTTGTCACAGGCCAGGTCATAGCTGAGGCTGAAGCACTGACGAGGAACCAGCTTGTCTACCTGCTCTCTGACTGGGCTGGGCAAGAGAGGAGAGGATTCCTCTGCACACACACACACACACACACACACACACGCACACACAGTTACATGAGTATTAGTCAGTTCATGGTGAACAGCTTTGCAGTATTGTGACTCCATGGTAATGTTAGACAGCTGTCGGTGTGGGATGTGAAGCTACAGTAATTCTAGAGGAACGACTCCGTGGCTCGTTTGTTTTCTTCTCTGATTCTAACATTTTACCTTCAGACGCTTCAGTTTGTTCACAAATTGTTACCATCTCATGCTTTCATTTATTTTCCCCTATAGTCTACACTCAATACTCCATCATGACAAAGCAAAAACTTTAAGACAATATGCAATATTATTGTACGCAATTATATGAATTTCCCCTAGGGGATAAATAAAGTACATATCTATCTGTCTATCTCAAATGTATTAAAAAGGAAAAACAGAATTATCACACTGACATCAGTCAATAAAGATAAGCTCCAGAGAAACCTCCAGAAACAACCATCATTGCAGCTCTCCACTGATCTGGTCTTCATGTCAGAGAGTCCAGATGAAGCCTCTCCTCAGGGACAGTTTGTAAAGACGCAGCTAAAGGACTCTGAGAATGAGAGAAACCAGATTCTCTGGTCTGATGAGACCAGGACTGTACTGTTTGGTCTCAGTTCTCAGAGTCTGTAGGAAACAGATTTGATGGTTGTCCTTCCTTCTGGAGGTTTCTCCATCTCTACACAGGATCTCTGGAGCTCAGCCACTGATTTTAACGTCTATGATGAATAATTTAGAAACATCTGCGAGTCTGGTGTGTGGCTGAGGTTTGTTGTTCTGTGAAACAAGGGAAGCTTGTGTTTGGAAAATCATTTTTCTCTCCCTCTGATTCTGTTATCAGAAGGTTTTCTTTTTCTCTCAGTCACATATTTTAAATACACAGTCAACTTTAATTAAATCACCAACCATGTGCAACCTGAGCCTAGTTCCACTCACTGTCAACAGGTGCTGCTCATAGGGGATGTTGGTTCTGCAAATAGTATTATAGAGACTCCGGTCTAGACGTGCTCTGTTATGATGTGGAGATATATTAATAAAACTGACGACTTCTCATCAGCATATAAACTCAATCCTTCAGCAGTAAAGTCTAGAAATGTAAGAGTACAATGGAGGAAACAGGGAGCGTGCTGCAGACTGGCTACGTAGTCTGCTCTACGCAGCTGGGTCAACATCATTATTCAGCATAAAATCTTTTCAGTATTGTGCTCATAGTTAAAATCATTACAGCAGACTGTGGTCTGTGCAGTGACAGTAGTAGACTGGGTGGCTGTGAACAGTGTTACCAATCATGTCGGTCTGTGTGCCCTGCAGGGCGCTGGTGATGGAGGTGGAACACCTCTCTGACATGTTCTTGCCCAGACCTTCTTCTATGTGCCGATGGAGCTCCTACAACAAAAGAAAACAAAAATAACCACAACAAGAACCAATGAAAACAACCAGAATCACATCCTCCACTCAGAGTAGTTTCAGCTTACATCCATGTTTATCCAGAGTCATAAAAGTCATAAAATATTAACCATTTGTCATAACTATTCTGAAGTCTTACGTAATAGCTAAGGAGTGTTCTGTGTGGTCACACTGACCTTGACCTTTGACCACCAAAATCTAATCAGTTCTTCCTTGAATCCTAGTGAATGTTTGCATCAAATTTGAAGCTGACACACAGCTGACTGCCGACAGAGCAGGGATTGTCCGGTCATTAACTAAAGCCACGTTTCCACCGCAGGAACTTTCCCCAGGAATCAGGAACTTTTTGAGGAACTATGCGCGTTTCCACTACAGAAACCAGGGTCTAAATTTTGTTCCAGGGTAACTGATAGACCCCCAAAAAGGTCCCTGGTCGGGGGGTAGTACTTTCCAAAGGTTCAGGAACTTCGGGGGATGGGGTCTGCAGTGCTGAACATTTCTGGTTGAGTACTCGCTGCATTTTATTTCACCCGCAATGTTTAAAGGTCCGCAGTGAGCAAGCACCGGGCATGTAGGCTCGATATTTTCCACACCACGAAACAGGTCCAGGAGAAGGTAAAAAAAACTGAAACAGGACTTCAAGAAAATAAAGGACCACAACAACCGGAGTGACTGAGTTTGCCAAACGTTACGTATAATACGGGATCGTCCCGTATTTTAAAATAAAATACCGCGTCCTGTAGGCTACTGAATATATACGGGAGGCAATTTGTCCCGTATTTTCATTCATGTTATCTCCTCAAAGTGCTTTGAATAATGTAATGTCAAGTAATAATTTTGCATAATCTTCCCGGGACTTATGGCCACGGTAGAAACGCAGACAACAATGGGCCACAGGAACCTTTTAGCTCCTGAAGAAAAGTACCTGGACTTTTTGGTCGAAACGCAGCTTAACAGAGGATGGACCCACCACACTGCTACAGTCACCTCAAAGAACTCAACAGCAGTACTAATACCCATGATTCTTTGGGCTTTGGATGAAGGACAAATGTCTGTCTGTTTGTAGGCTTGAGCCAAATGCATGTGCTCATAGACAACTGACTCTACAGTTACTCTTTGGCCAACCTGCTGTTGGTATGCAACACCCAGATATGACAGTATGGACAGGTGGGTGCACAGGTGAGTGTACCTGTGGTGGAATATGCTAATGAAAGGTTTGTTTCCTCAGTTTCGGTCACTATGATGAATGTTGTCCAGCTCATTCCAGCCCAATCAAGTTCACGAGTAAGAGAGGTGTTGAACATGTTTTAAACTCACGTTCTTGTAGACCTTGAGCACCACTGATGAAGGGTGGAAGTCCATGTGGAAGTCATCCACCAGCACATGAAGCTTCCTGATCTCCTCGGCCATGGCATTAGACACCTGAGCATGAGCACAGAGCGGGGTGAAAACTACTTCCTGTTGAGGCGTTCACCTCAGTTTTACATCTGTGTTTTTACTGGCCTACTTCTGACTTTAATTTTGCTAAGTGAGGAAATAAATTGATCCCACAAGCCCATCACATCACTACTAAGACACAGGAGAGAGCTTAAAGCCCAGGTGAGTTATGATATCATGATGGGGTTCACCTGTCTCTCCACCTCCTCAGTGATCTTCTTGATCCTGGCCTTACAGTCCATGGTCAACAGGTCCAGCTGCTTATCTATAAACTCCAACCGGTCCTGACGGTCCTCTTTGGTTTCAAGACAGTAGACCCTGAAACACACACACACAAGAACTAACTGACAACCCGCTGTCCACACAGTGTGCAACAGTGTGAATGTGTCTTCACACAGTTAACCCTTGACTCACCTCTGCTCTTGTGCAGCAACATGAACAGAGTCCATGATGTGACGCAGAGCCTCAGAGATCTGCTTGGCCCTCACTGTGTGCTGCTCAAACTTGGTCTTCACCGCAGACTGAGAGATACACTCCTACACACACACACACACACACACACACACACACACACACACACACACACACACACGAAAAGTTATGTGTGTGTCCAGTGCAGACAGGATGGCTCATGCAGTCAGCTGTAAACTTTTTTTAAAGTCACGGTGATCAATAAACTGGATAAACATCCACCGTTCATGAATGTATCTGATTATTTAAATCTGGTTCCAACTGTTCGTGGATCGGGATCTCACCTCGAATCTCCGCTCAAAGTTCTGGAACTCAAACATTCTGGCCTGAAATCCCTCAGCCAGGGCTCCACCTGAAACAGGACCACACCATGTTACCCTGTACTAACCCACTCAACACACAAATATAATCTTTAGAACATAACTGAGAAATTAATGTAAAAAATATTAGAATAAAAAAAATATTAGATTTAAATCAGGAAGTCTCTACTCACAGAGTGTTTCTGTTTTATGTATCAAATGAAAGCATCAGCACATTTCAGTTGGTACCTCAGTAATGGTATTTAATTAAATATACTGTATCAACCAGTCGCACAGCTGTTTAGTTCTAGAATTGATAAAAGTAAATCTCTGATCACAGCGACACAAAATAAAACTGGATTTCCTCAAATCCATCAACCAGTTTCATGCCTGAACCTTCTGTGATCACTGTGTAAACATGAAGACACTTAAATACAGAGTCAGCCTGGGTGATAACTCAGTATCTTTATCAGTGGAGGCTTATTAGAAGGAAATGATCATGGTCTTTTCTTGATTTCTGCCTAAATTAATGATTTTGTTGTTCTGAAAATTAAAAACAGAATGCTCAAACTTGTTTAAAATTTGATGTTTGGTCTGATACACAACAGTGGAACAGTGAAGTGCATTGAAAATCTATATGATTACTTTGTAGGAAGGTATATTCATAAAACAAACAGAACCTCCTGTGGTTTCACTTTCCAAAACCTTTCCACCCATGGAAAACACAATGTTCAAATTCCATGGCTTTTCCAGGTTTTTAATGTCAGAGTAGGGGTGAGCGATATGACGATATTAGACCGTGAAGGATTACAACGTGAAGACGATCTTTCAAACTGCAGAGATCGTGGGATCGTCTAGGGCACATTCTATAAATTGCAGTTCTATGCTGATGCACCGACGCACCAGACGTATTGACGTCGTCAACCTGACCGACCAATCATAGTGAATTACGGGCAGTGACGCACTTTCCTTCCCGCCTCCTTGTTTGTGTGTGTAGCGGTAGCACATGGAGAGCGATGGCTGAAAGCCAAACGGAGTCGGTCGCTAAAAAAAATTCCACCTCCATTATATGGAATTGGTTTGGATTTTCCGCAACTGATCAAGCGCAAGCAAATGTAATCTGCAAAGTTTGCACAGAAACCGTTCGCACGTCGGGTGGTAACACGACGAACCAGAATGATGTTGTTGTTTACCTTAAACTTTACGTTGTTTGCACATGCAGGCAAAACTGCGACTATTTGAAATAAAATCTGTTAAGAAAGGTTCTTTGGTCTAAATTGTCTGTTTTTCTTTTTCCAATTTAAGATCGTGATAAATTTATCGTGATAAATATTTTTAAAAAATCGTGATATGATATTTTTGCCATATCGCCCACCCCTATGTCAGAGTGAAACTACCATGCTCACCTGCTTCAGGCATCCCTTGAGCCTTCTGTACTCGAGCCTGGAGCACTTCCTTGGCAGAGACGAAGAAGATGCGGTCACTGGCCTGGTTCCGGTCTACCACAGCCAGCTCATCCACAAGGAAGTTGGTGCAGCGGTCCATGTGCTGCCTGCGAACCTGACACAACAACAGTACACTTTATAGAACACAAACTAAAACAAGTAATGGAAGGGACACAGCTTCTGACAGTGATGTTGGCCCAGTGACACAGTGACATAATCACCTGACCACCAACCTAAGAGATGAAGGTCAGGGTGCAGAAAACTGGTTCTGCTGGTTCCCTTATCATTTAACACATTCACAGTGACAGGTGTGTAACATTAAGAAACTAGAACCACCTCCTCCTGGTTGTCTGCCTCCTCCACTCAGACTAGTTTCAGGTTACATCCCTGTTTATCTAGAGTCATAGAAAATATGAACTATGAAATATGATTTGTGTGAAATTTTGTCATAATTACTGTGTGAAGTCTTGAGTAATGGCTAAAAAGTGTTTTCTGAGGTAGGGGTGGGCGATATGCCCTATAAGTAATGTCACGATATTTTTAGGCTATATCACGATACACAAAATATATTGCTATTTTTTAAATCTCCTCTATAGAACTTGATAAATGCATGATTTAAGCAGAAATAGACTGGGAAACATTTGTTGATAGTCATACTGATATGATACCATAACACCTTTCACTAGTTAATAGTTTCATTGTGTGGACTTTACATGAATATGACACAGAAATGAACATGGATGAACTCTGGCTTGTTGGGGAATAATGCCCTACAGTGCACACTTTGTTTGTCATAATTGTTTGTTTTAACCCTAAAGGCCCGTGGGAGCGTATACGCTTCCAAATTTCACATTGTCTGTAGAGCGCCATTGCTCCGCGACCGTTTGAGCTAAAGACATGTCGTTTTTTTTCTCCTTAAACTAGACGATCGGTGCTTTCTACCAAGCCCCTGATGGTCCGTGCGTCATCACTGACTTAGATCGAGAAACTTACATTGAAAGTTTCTAAATATTTGGAGTAGTTTTTCTGGCACATTGCTGCTTTCTGTCTGTGTGTTTAGGCATTCTTTGCCAGTGACATTTAGCATCACATGACTGAATCAGACATTCCTATTGGCTCCAATGATTGAGGTCACAGCCAATCAGTGTCTGACTCAGAGGCTTGGCCTGCCTTCGCATAAGCATAATACCCAGACTGAACGTGAGCAATGCTGTTTTACTCTGATATCAAAGTGAAAAGTTGTTTAGAGTTTATCGAAGTGACAGAAAACAGACAGAAGGATGTGACAGTCAGATATTAATGCAGCGGAGGATTTGGAGCTGATTTTTCAAGGAGCAGACAAATAATGCCCATAAATACTGCTCCAGAGAATGAGCTTATCTCATGAACAGATAAAGATAAAACTTCAAATCACCTCTGGAACAACTCAAACAAATAAATACAATTTTCTGTGTTGAATTTTTCCTTCTTTATTATGGTTTAGTGTTTTTATCTATAAAATAAGGAAAAATTCCATGTTAGTTTTCTTTCGTTTTCTGGGCTATTAACCTATTACACTGCACTGAAGTCTTTATTGAGTGACATTATTAGCTGAGGTTATGCTGATTCTAAATATGTGCAGCACTTGGTGAAACTGTTAAAAATGACAATTTTATCAGAAAAAACACAAAGGTATTAAAGAGCAAAAATATTGAAATACAAATGACAAGTTTTTAAAATTTATTTTGGGTAAATTCGTTGTTATATTAATCAAGTAATTAAAAATTATAGTTAGATTAATTGAAAAAATAATGGATAGATTAATCGATAAACAAATAATCTTTAGGTGCAGCCCTAGTCAGTTTATCTAAATAATTCCTGATTGGATATTTGGAGAGGAGAACACAGACTGAGAAACAGCTTCAGATATCACATTCAGAGGAAGGATGTACAGACAGAAGAACATGATTTCTGCACACTGACTACCTGCTGCTGGTGCCAACTAGGGATGCCCCAATTGATCGGCCGCTGATCAATTTCGGCCAATTTCATTAAAAAATATGTGATTGGTGGATCAGAATAAATGCTTTAATCACCTTACAACAGATCACCTGTGGTTGAGGCTGAGAGAAGCCCTGTGTTGTGTAGTGTAGTCCCGTCCCACCATTGTGTTGGCGTGCGACAGGCCACCAGAAACAAACAACATGTCGGCTGTGTGGAACTTTCACAAAGTGTGTGAGACCGATATAACGTACACCATCTGTGATGCAGGGCTCCAGACTAACTTTTTCACTGGTTGCAGCCATGATTTGGTCGCCCCTTTTTTTAGACATAGCCTATTTCTTCATGAAGGAGGCTCTGAGGCTTCCTCCTCTTTAATTGTGTTTAATAAAAATGTAAAATTATGTCACTAGACTTCAGTAATGAAGTACGATAACATTCATGATTTTTGTAAAACTATACAGACCCAAAATCTGTTACTGAATCTTTCTGAAAGTTTCAGAGCGACAGAAACACACAGCGCCGCGGTAACCATAGTAACTCACTCACACACCTGCCTGCTTGCACACGGCCTGAGAGGAGCATCATGGGAATAAATGACAATAACTGATTTATTGGATATTTCTCACTTTGCCCTGACGGTCTGAAGAATTCTTTCTTTCTCTGTCTTGTCTATCCCTGCTGTCAGCACCTTACCACGCAGCAACCGAAACTGACCACGGAGCAAAATGATTTTACCCACTGTCTAGAGACTGTGTATGCTATTCACATGCTATTAGGTTTACTGGGAGATTTAGAAAATATTAGTGTGATATGAAGATAGACGGAGGAACGAGAAGGAGATGGAGCTCAGCTCCACCGGGCAGTTTAACCCCTGGCTCTGTTATAGGCAGAGTTAAATCCAATGACCATTTTGTTCTCCCTTTGAAAAGAAGAGGGGAGGGGCTCAGTCCCAGCAGGCTTTGTGCTTAAATTTCAGGAGTTCAAGCTTAAACTGCGTTGACTTGGTAACAAGTTGTCTACAAGTGTCTACACTGAACTGACCACTTCGTTACACTACACACAACATTGCCCTCATACCATGATCACGGGTACTGAGTTAGCTCCCTGTCACTGTCTGTTCCCGGCTGCACCTGCATTCTGATGAAAGGTCAGGTAGTCAGACCGACTGAGCCAAAAAATGATCATGCAATGACCACGTGTCATTTTAACTCACACTCACAAATATAGTCGCATATGCGTTGCAGTTTGGAGCCCTGCAATGTGATCAGGGCATCACACTCACTCTGCTTTTTATATTTGTTTCCTCACAATATACCAGACACTGTCTATTTGCCAGATGTGTTACGTTAATGCAGAGGACTGCAGTGTAAACAGAGCTCCACCCCTGACACACCAAGTCAGTACAGGATGTGATCAGAATCATTTATCAGACACAGCAGTCAGTTTCACTGCATTTGCTCTCTTGGTGTCAATTAACCCTTAAAGAAGCTTCGTCATCCTTCAGGTCACTCCAACCTATAAAATTATTGATTCATGGATACACATGAATATCATGACAAGACAACAAACTGCTTCCTCTAGACATTCTACTACTACCTGCAGCATTAGGCTGTAGACACTATACAAAGTTTAAAACCTTCCACCATGTTCTAACATTCTCAGTCTATTTTTACTGACCTCCTCCATGTACTCAGGCTCTGAGGCGGAGGCGTCCCAGCGGTTGTTGAGGATGAAGATGTTGGGACTGGAGAGCCGCTCGTTGACCTTGTGAAAAAAGGACTTCTCCTGTGGACACACGTCATACACTGATGTCATATAAAGATCTCATCATAAACCGTCCACGTTTCTGTGTTTTTCATTGTCAACATGCTGACTCAGCTGTCACGTCTCACCGTCTGCATCAGTGTGGACTCAGAGTTCGCCACCAGAACAAACACATCAGCATCCAGGCAGAACTTGTCGATCCAGCTGTCCAGCTCTGTGGTGACATCGATACCTGGGCTGGAGGAAGAACAGGAGGTGAGTGAGTCAGCTGCAAAGATTGACAAACATCATCATCATCATTTTAATCATGGCTACCACAACATGCAGGGTCCCACCTCTGCCTTGTTAGAATGATACAGCCTCATTATGGTGGAAACCTTAACCAGGGTACAGCCAGTTACAGTTTTTACCCAGGATGATGATTCCACTGATTCCTATGACACAGGTGATCAGTACTGATTACTCTGGACGCACACAGGTAGAGCAACAGCGTGAATCTCAGCCCACATTTTCTCGTGTTTGTAGCGTTTTGCATAACAGACCAAATTTGTTAAGACTTGTGACAAGTATATTTTATCACAAGATGAACCTCCAGGCCACCTAGGGCTCAACAATTTGGGAAAATAATCAAATTGCAATTTTTTTTTTTTTTTTACCAATATTGCGATTAGGATTTAATATGCATTATTTTTTTAAGTTCCTTATCTTCTGTATTATTCAACAAACACAAACAATAAATCATTGTATATTATGACTAACACAATATTAGATAGATTAACCATGAACTGTTCTTTCCTGTAGGCCAGGCCTATATGTCATGATGAAATTAGATGATGCATGAATTGATATGAATGACATATTTTTATTTAACTACTACTACAACAGGAACACACTGCCTGTGCTGTGTGTGTGTTCACACCTGCTGTGTCTCTGCTGTTGCAGCTCTACTGCTCTACACAGAGTTTACAAGTTACTGAATGTTGGAAAACTTCTTCATTATAAATTAATTCCAGATTTATTTTTGACAGAAAACATCTCTGGCTCCACATGCAACTGCTAAAACGGTAAAAAAATATATATTATTTTTTTCACGTCTGTGTCATAGCCTAGACATTGAAGCTATAATGAAATAAGTCCGTTTTTTGTGATGTTGCTGGGCATGTGAAAAAGAGGTGAGACGCCAAATCTCCAGATTATGCCACACAGTCATGAGGCAGTGTGTCGCTCTAACTCATTAACATGGGTGCCAAAATGATAACCAAGACATTCCACAGCTGCCACGCACACGCCACACAACAAGTGTTTTCCTGGTGTTAGTGTTTACTTGTGTCTGACCTGTCCACCAACACCAGGTCATCCCTCAGCAGAGCACACTTGGCTTTCGGCCACATGACACAGACCAAGCTGCCGGCATCCAGGTCCTCATCCTGGTGGAGAGCATGGGCCAGCTGGTTCACCGTCTGTCAACAAAAACACATCAGCTGTTTACAGGACGACATGTTACACATTCAGACTGGAGGTGTGGAGGCGGAGACACCTGTCAGCGAGCTCTGTTCACCTTTATGCTCTTCTTCTCCTCTGAGCCTTCAGTGAGGAGGAAGGCCTCGTTGCCATCGGTGCCCTCCACCCTCAGGAAGCAGTTGGTGGTGTGTCCTATTCCAGACGGCAGCACCTTATCACAGAGCATGGCATTGATCACTGAGCTCTTCCCATTACTGGTCCTGTGAAACAAACCACAAACCTGTCAGCCTGCCTTAGCCCACGCAACCTGCACGCTCTGCACAGGTTTCCACTTCAGGTCCAACTCAACAGAAAACAAGGAACAAAGATGAAGAAGAACTAGAGTGGGAAAGAACCAGATGTACATACCTCCCAAAGAAGACCACCTTCATGTGCCTGCGGGCGAGCACTTCTCCAATCCCTGCCACCTTGGTGAGGTAACCACAGACCTCCTGGACCTGCTCCTCTGTGGTGACCGGGTCCAGCTCCTCATTTTTGTGAGTATCTGATCAGAGAGAAGTTTCCACAGACAGCCTCTTAATTCACCTGGCAGCATGAAGACTGCATCATGTTTGGCACGTGTATGTCCTGATCATTACTCTCATTCCATGACAGGTGATCACACATAAGAAACAAGCTAACGTCAGACCCATAAAACTCTGTAGATTCATAACTAAAACTATGTGCCGCACAAAACCAGACATGTTCATGATACAGATTCTTTTCATCAGATTTATAAAGCTGTGCGTTCACATGGTTCAGCATTATAAAAATCACTCACATGTGCATGAGCATCATTTCCTCTCCTTCCATAAATAGATGAAGACTCCCTTTATCAGTTTGTATAAAAACACTGTCTCCACCACAAGTGATCAGACACAGAGAAGAAAGACGAGACAGAAGAACATTTTTACTGATTGTGAATTGTGAAACTGAGGTAAAAACCTGCATCAGTTTGCTTTAGTACAACTACTCTAATGTAAAGTCCTGTTTTACTCTGATCTTCATTTATTGGGACTAGAGAGTCTTAATGAGGCTCAGGACAGTCTCTAACACTGTGGTTAGTCAATATCAAAATTGTATCCAACAGTTTACAAAATGGCTCACAATAAATAATAAGGACTGTTGAAGAAAATTCACTCAAGTCCTTAGTTTCAAGTTTACTGTAGTGATGCAAGTTTATTGGTATCCCAGGATACGGTGAGCCAACTGACACAGAGCGGGTCCGAGGCAGTAGACTGACCCAGATGTAGGGCAGGGGAACAGTTATACAGTTGAAGACAATGGAATGGACAACTGTATTTGCATATACCTGGGGTTACAGACATTTGGTCCGACAGGAAAGGAAATTAGAAACAAAAAGTAATGTTCTCTAGAGGTCTTGCAGTGTAACACCTTGGTTCAAGTGATCAGGGGGGTAGGAGGGGCTCTTAGGCTGGATCAGCATATCCATAGGTAGGGCAGGCAGGGCCCCTAGACTGAATCAAAATATCTACAGGTAAGATGTTGTTATGACGATGAAGCGTTGGTGATGTAAGAGGGAAGAAGGGGTATTATACAGGGACAGACGGTGGTTGATAAGGTAAGTAGTATCTCCTTGATCAAAGGATCAAGGGGCCAACTCAGTAGGGTTATAGAGTTGTTACTAGGTGTCAGCAAGTCTACACTGAAGACTGTGTATATTCTTCCTCAGGACATTAAACGCAATTATTTCTGTTTATGTAAAGTTCTAAAACTTATGATGATAATGAATGAAGCTCCGTGAAGTTGGTTATTTTGTTTCAAGTTAAACTTCGTGTCTCATCTTAGTTTGTATCTCCACTTTGCTGTAACTTGGATCTCTTTGAAAATTGTATGTTCACATGGTGAAAGGAATGTGTGAGGTGACACAGACTGTGTTTATAAAGACCAGTTTATGAGCAGGAAATGGCATCCTCATGGTTTTTGTGTGTACACATCAGTTATGACTCTGGCCCCTGGTGTTTATGTGGTACAACATGTTGAAGTGCCTTCAGAGGAGAATGGGTACCTTCCAGAAAGGAAGCGCTCTCCTTGATGTAGGCCCCCAACTGTTCAAAGATCCCATTGATCTTCTTCTTTGCTGTGACAAAGTGTTTGAGCGGCGATGCGTTCACTTCTGCCATCAGTCTCTTGTCCTTCTTGCTATGGACTGCGTTGGTGTTGGGCCGTGAGAAAACCAGAGACATGGCACTAGACACAGAGTGAGACATCAAAAACAGCCTGAGAAGAAGGTCAGGAAAATGCTTCGTTGAAATCCAAAAACATTTACATATGTGGTATTTATGTTTTAAATATAATCTGTTACATTCAGGCTCTTTGACAAACAAGTTCCCACAGTACATGTGGTGTGGAGTTTGAATGTTTCTGCTGTCACTGACTCTGTGACTGTTGTGTGTGTCATTGTTTTAGTTTGAAAACACTGTTTTAAAATTAAAACACAGTTGTATGGACATAACCAAAGTCTTTCTCTGTTGATGTGGAAGCAGCTCTCAAGGACAGGGATACGAAGTGAAGACTGCCAGAGGTCTCTAGTCCAGATGAGGCAGCTACTTACATGTGCACAAACATGTTCACTGGTGATATTTACTGCTGACTGAAATTTAATTAATAAAATCATCTTACTGCAGATTATAAAAATGTAGAGGTGGCTCATTAACATAGGAGGAAGAAGGTCATGGACTACAAATATGTAAATACAGAGATACACAGGTTAAAGAGGATGGCCACTGGGATTTGAGGAAATAACATGATTTGGAAAATAATTTTATAACTTTACAGGCTGTTTGTAGGGTAAATAACTACAACATGACAATCTGTTCTCATTCACTCCCTGAAACAGTCTCAACAACATCAGCTCTCATCTGCACTTTCCAGTGGTACATGAAATCTGAGGGAGGAGCCCGTTCATTGTTGGTGATATTGAAAAGATCTTTATTTTCTATAATTCAGACGCTTGTCTAATTTTGAAATGTAAATATCAGGTATTTTAGTTTTTTTCTTCCTCCTTGGTATCTGACATGATCTGACTCCTACATGTTGGTCAGTAACTCATATCAAAAAGATCTTTACCTTCTGTATTTCAGATGCTTGTCTAGGTTTGAAATGTAAATATCAGGAATTTGAGATTGTTGTCTTTCTCCTCGGTATGTGACATGACCGGACTCCTACATGTTGGTCAGTAACTGCACAAAACAGCAGGACCGCCTCCCACTATGTTCCAACACAGACAACAAACTGCGGCCTCGTGACTTGACAAAGCACAAAGCTTGAGCTGCAGGTGAATCAGTTGTTACCTGTAGGCCTGTGTGTGAAGGCCGGTACCCAGCTGTGACCTTTCACACAGTCTGAAGGTAACGCGGGTAAATGTCACGATGTCCTCTGTCATAAACCGGATGATGAAACTACATGAACCATCAGCACAACCCGACTCAGGAAGATCCAGCTGAATAAAGTTAAATAGCAGCCTCTGCTAGCAGGTTGTTCAGCTGTCTAACGTTTGGCCTATTGCGTCACATATCGCCGTAAACTCTGTTGAATCAGTCACATGTGTGACTGCCGGTCTTTGTGTTGTCAATCAGTTTGCTGTAACTTCCTCAGGCCTGATAACATGTTAGCGCGTTAACTGGGGACACATGCTAATCATCAAGCTACATAGCCTGTCAAGTTAACTGCATTCACTTAGCTTCTACACTAGCTAACCGAATAACAGACTGTTTCATGTTCCAGTTTTGGGACTTACCGTAGATGGGGGCGGTCTTCACAAATACTCCTCTTGCATCCTGGCACCGGTGCTGTTAAAACCTCTACAAGCTAACCAACTGCTAACGTTGTCCCGGAGTGAATGTCGGTAAGAGCGTTAGCTGTGCTAGCAGAGGGGGCGGCACCGAGCGCTTCACCGAGCTCAGGCTTGATGACGAGCTGTTTTCTCCCTGTGATCAACAGCAGCACGGTCAGTGACTCATACAGACACCTCAACAAACCGGAGGTTTCTCTCTTTATCAGACACCATGTCGTCTACAAAGCACAACGAAGATAGTATCAGCAGCGGCCTGCAGGTACATACAGCCATTACATCACGGTATAGACCCACCCACTACTTGTTCTTCTATTGCTACCAAAGAGCCTCTATACTGTCTTCTTCTTTTGCCTGGACTGGTGGTTGGCAACCAGCTTTCAGGTGCATTACCGCCACCTACCGGACTGGAGTGTGGAGCATTAGAATGGCAGGAAAATAATAATTAAAAAAAGAAAAGAAAAAAGGACTACATTCTGTTTATCAACCCTGTGTTTTGAGATACATGATTAGATGAATAAACATTATCCCTGATGTTTCTCTGAGTAGGTTCCTAACGTTGAATAATGCTGCTCTTAGAGCCTTTCTTTCTTCCTCATATCCTCTACATTGTAACAGCACATGCTTAACTGATGTTGAATCTCCACAATGTGCACATCTACCAATTGGATGTTTACATATTTTGTGTAGTGTCTGATGTATTCTAGTATGTCCTATCCTGAGACGAGTAATGATTGCCTCTTCCTTTCAGTTCCTGCCCACCCTCCTTCCCAAACCCACATGATTCTGGATGCTATAAAAATGTCTTCCTGTGTCACTCATGTCCCAATATTCTTGCCATATTTTTTTGCATTTGACTCTTTATCATTGTTTTACCTTCTGCTTTACTTAACTGGATTTTAATGTTTACTGTTTGCAAATAAAGTGATTGTTTTGCCAGTATGTCAGCATCCCCGTTTCCTTCTACTCCTACATGGGCAGGAACCCAAACAAAACAGACACTCAAGCCCTTATTGTACATACTGCGTATTACATGATGAATTTCAAATAAAATATCTTGTCTACATGATTTCACAGATTTAATGCTTGTGAGTGCTGCCAAACTATCTGATGCACTTAATGTATTTGTTTTGTTGTTCTCCTCTAACCATTTGAATGCTATCAGATTAGCAACAAGTTCAACTGCATATACTGATAAACGATCTGTGGTTCTTTCCTTTATTGCAACCCTGAACTGTGGGATGAAAGCTGCAACTCCTGTGTGTCCAGTCTCAGGATCTTTTGACCCATCCGTGAATACCAATAATTTATCCCCATAGTGCTGTTCAATGTAATTTTGTGCTATACTCCCAGCATATGCCTGTTTGGATTTCCTCTTTAATTGCTGCTGCAAGTTTAAATGACTAATGATATATGAAATAACCATGGAGGAATGGCTGAAGAAGGGACTGTTGGACTGCACTGTAAGTTAGTTAAACCTACATTTTCAACTTTACTACATTTTCGAAAAATAGGTCCAATATTTATTTCGGTGACTATGGAGTGAAAGAATCTGTCACAATCTGTGAATTCGTTCACTTCGTCCATTGAAATGAATACACTCTTGTACTTTTAAGAAGAAAACAGAGTCCTATATCAGAACATTATCTACCTCATGTAATAGTAAAGCTGTGAAAACCCTCAATCTGTGCTCCGAATTTTAAAATATTAATATAATTTGTAGCATACTTAAAAAAAAAATCTGTCTTTGATTGTGTCAAACTCTGTTTATAACCCCTGGCGCTGTGCATATTTGTTGTCTGTCTTTTGTTAATTATGTTGGGCTACTTCTTTTGTGCCTTACTTTGAATGTAATGTAATTATTAATAATAAATAAATAAAATAAAAAATACACTCAGACCTGCTTCCAGTCTCCTAAAAGGGCGGGGAGGTGGAGAAACTCATGTGACACAGATACAGGAAATAAACGGTAATGAAGCGTCTCGGTTTCTGCTGCTGCTGCTGCTGCTTCTTCTTCTTTTTCCTCCTTCTTCTTCTTCTTCTTCTTCTTCTTCTTCTTCTTCTTCTTCTTCTTCTTCTTCTTGGCAGTTGGCAAACCAGCTTATAGGTGCATTACTGCCACCAACTGGAATGGAGTGTGGATCAGGAAGTCTAGTTAAACTAAACTAAACTCATATCCACTTAATCATACTGGAATAAGATCTGAAAGCATTCCTTTGAGTTCTTTTGCAGAACATCTATTAGTTCAAATTTTATTACTATATTTCTCAAATTTTGAATAATGTGCATTCTCTCTGTTTGATATTGTTCACAATGAAACAAACCACACTCCACTGTTTGCTCTTGTCCACAGTATTCACATTTGCCTGCATTGCGTTTGCTGATTTTATAAAGTGTGGTGTTCAGTCCAGTGTCTGGTTCTTGATATTATATTTTCATCACTTCTGTCCCTTCTTGCAAACCCAACATCTCCCACTCTCCTCCAGATTTTGTAACATCATTCTTTTCTTTCTTCCTCCCATTGCTTTTACCATTTTTTTTTTTACCTTTGCATAATCTAACTTCTTAATGGATGAGATTATGTTGTTTTGCCTCCTTTGCCACCATTTAATTCGCTGTAATGCCCATGAGAGCTTGTATCCATAAAATGTCACTGTAGGCTCCATCATGTGAATTCTGTACAGTGTTTGTTGTGCTTCTAATAAGATATCTGTTCTGCTGTTTGAACTGTAAGCTGGGAAGTGGTGAACTTGAATCTGAGCAAATGATTGTTCTCAATGGTCTTCTTCTGTGTCTTCTTCTTCTTGTTTGATTGGCGGCTAGCAACCAGCTTGCACGTGCATTATTGCCACCTACCGCACTGGAGTGTGGAAAAAACAACTGAATTCTCTGTATTAATCCTGTTTCCTTGAGATACATCACTATGTGACGGTGTATTCCCCATAGAACATCTCCAAGGGACAACCTGAGCAGATTCAGGACAACCACAGTGTGACTGTCCACCATGTTGTGTAGTGTCTGACTAGTCAGATATGTCAAATCCTGAGACAGAGTGGACTTCCTGTGTCCTTTATGTTCCACTATTCTTGACATACCTTTACCTTCGGCTTTAGTCTGCAGAATTTCAATGTTTACTGTTTGTGATCTGACTGTTTATATATCAACATCCTCATTTCCATGTTCAGGAACCCTTTACTGTGCAGTCTGTATATTAAACTGAACTTCAAACAGAAGCTCGTCTAAATTATTTCACAGGTATGAGTGCTGACAAATATCACGTCATGGTGCATTATTAGTTTTATCTTCTAACCGTTCCAAAGCAGCATCAGAACAGCTATAAGCTGCCCTGCAGGTGCTGACAGACCTGTATGTCTCTGACTGCAGCCCCAGTCTGTCGTGCACTTTCTTAATCTTCGTAAAGTTCCTGCTCCACATCCACTTTATTAATGTCTCTCTGCTGAGTGAGCTCCATGTCAGCAGCAGCCAGATTTTGTCTGTCTCACACCAACATCAGTTTCTCTTCCCACCATCTCTGGTCAAGTTGTAAAGAGGCTTTTCAGTCAGTATCATGATCAAGTCAAAACTACGAAAATCCCCACAATGGGTCATGTCCTGGTGACACTGTAATGAATCTATGCTGGTTTGTCAGGATCCTGGAGGTTAGTATAACCTAACTTTGGTTCATGTCTGACCACCCTCCACCACAGTAAAACTCAGAGACACAGTGAAATCTAAAGATTTATTTATTTTGTATTACTTTATGTTCAGATAATTAGAAAACGACAACTCCTTTTCTTTTCACTGTACTCTAGTCTATTAAGTGATAATACAAACAGCTAAAGCAAAACGTGTCTACGTTACAGCTGATGAAACCTGAGTGGTGGCAGTTCTCTGAGCCGACCCTCCTGCAGGGAACAGACAGTACTGACAGATCATCAAGTGAACCTGTGTCCTCCACCTGCTCCGCCTCTCTGTGGTCAGTCTGGGATGCTTCACCTGGTGCTAGGTGGTGTACACACATCACAACAGCAGACATGTCCCAACATAGTGATGTAACATGTAAATGAGTGAAGGTCCCTGAGTCACTGAAAACAAGGAGGCCTGCTATTGGTCACACTCCTGCTGTCTGCCCCACCCACCCTGTGTTTGTAGTGATGTGATCTGGTTGTTCAGTTTATAATGAACCAAATGACCCACCATCACAGCTACATTATCAGAGTGTGGGGCAGCGAGGGGCCCCACAGTCTGATAATGTAGCTGTGATACTACAACAGAGGGGAGGTCCCAGCTGATGTTCCCTGAGCCAGGTGTGTCCAGACGCTGCAGCAGCTGATCACTGATGATCAGACAGGAGTGGAGGCTGAGTTAGTTCTTCTCTATTCACTGTTCTATAAACTGATGTGCTCACACTGCTTCTCTTGTCTGACTGAAGTAAACATGTTACAATGATATGTAAAGAAGCAGAGGAGAAGTTCTTCATAATAACACATCATAAGAACAGGACCGTGATTACAGCAGTGAGGACAGTACCTGAACACACCTGTACACACCTGTACATTAACACCACACACATTCCAGACTGAAGAGGCAGAGGTGCAGCACCACAACACAACATCACACATGGTTCTTGTTGAGCTAGACTTGGTTATGCTGTGAGCTAACCTCAGTAAAAACTATAGAGCTACAAAGTACATGTGCTTGTCCTGACAAAAATAAACTATACACAGTCATCTTCTCTGCAGTTAGACAGACAGTCTCCTGTCTCTTCTCTGAGGTAGTAAATAAGTAGAAATATCATTAAAGGCAAGTACAGAGGACTATGTTTGACTCTGGAACACAAAACCAGGACCTGGAGTGTGAACCTGGTCCTTCAGAGCTCAATTTCGAACACAGCCCAATCTTCAGTGGTACAAACTGCCTAACTGGTTAAAACTATTTCTAATGATTTTTGCAGAAAGATATATGACAAGGTAGAGGTAGAAAGTTTTACTGAATTATCATGTCAATGTCTGCCACTAGATAAAGAGTTTAGATTCACAAAATCTACCTTTATAGTTTAAATCTAATGGCACAAGTAAGAGCCAAAATAACTAAAAGCAAATAGAAATCACAGAAACCCACAGTTCTGCATGTGTGAGGTACAGATCAGATTCATCCTTTTTAAAAATGTCATAAGTGCTTAAACCCAGTCCAGAGATCAGATGCTCTTAGAGAGGCACGACAGTAGCATTTTAAGACATTGGTGCAACACTGAGCGCAAACATTCTTGGTTGGGAATTTAAGGCGGGAGAGAGAAGGTTTGTCCAATGACCACGCTCCTCTCTAAACATGACAATCACTTCATAGTGTACCACTCAGGAGTGGAGCGTCCATACAGTGAAGGCTGCTGGTGTCATTTTGTCATGCTGCACTGAAACTGTTAAAGGACCAGCTGCTCTCCTCTCCTGCAGCTGGGACATGGGGGGGGGGGGGAGGGGGGGGGGCGAGGGGGGTCCACTCTCAGTCCTACTCAGTCCCACCCCCATCAGAACCTCCTGTGGTCAACACCAGCAGTAAAAGGACACAGATACAAGTGCTCTGGAAGGCCTTCACTGAATTCATGCTGCATTCAAAGTAGGTCGGTCAGTTACACCTGCTGCTCATATTTTAATGATGTCCCAAGAGCCCTGGGTCAGTTCATGTGACCAGGGCTGCAACTGTGGGACATATGGAATAGGACATGACTGGATATAAATATATATATATATATATATATATATATGTGTGTGTGTGTGTGTGTGTGTGTGTGTATGTATGTATGTATGTATGTATGAATGTATAGATAAACATTTGCAAAGTGCTTGTATGTTCCTCACTATGACACAAGGTGTGAGCAGACAGGTGGACAGGTGAGCTGGAAAACAATGATGGCAGTGACAGTTAGCACTTCAGGTTTTGGCTGCAGGTGATCTAACATTTTTGTTTCACACTTGTAGAACATTTACATTTGATTTCATCTGGTCAGTTAGACATGCGCATCTGCAGTGTGCGCGTTGGCTCCTCTGCGACCTAGTTACCCATAACACCTTTCTCTGCATAGATCTGTGGGGAAATTTACAGTATGTTCAGAGAAACATGATGCTGAGTCTCTGATTTCAGGAACATGGACAGTTAGTCACTGAACAGATGACCTACGACCAGGTGACAACACACCTGAGTGAGTGTGTGACAGGGACATCACAGCTGTCTGTGTGTGTGTGTGTGTGAGTGTGTGTGTGTGTCTCAACTAAACTGTATGATTAATAATACCTCATAGATTTCATTCAGTGTGTGGAGTTCAGGGACACGTGGTGTCAGCAGCATCTCTGTCTGAACTCCAGCTTCCTGCCTCTGTGACTGACTTTGACCTGTAATGAGCTACGATGCTGAGAGTGAAACTTAAGTGCTTTCTAATCTACTGATGCTACAGAATATAGCAAAAAGACAAAAGGTACCTATATTACATGTACAGGTTAACAGTGTAACTGGTGCTGACTGCACCTTCACACATTTACAGGTCTGATTCTATACATGTTGTTTGATGTGTCCAGCTGCTGCACTGGGACACATCATGACTGGGGGGCTCTTCACTGCATGTGTCATCACACTGACACTCAATGACAGTGACTGAGCAGCCCCTCCCCTCTGTGTGAGGCTGTTCATGCTCCAGTCAGTCAGCTTTGGTAAGGAGGGTCACCTTTTCTTCAAGGGGGGAAATAACAGTGTTTCTATGACGAGCTAAACCTGAATGACTCAGCACCTGAGACGTGTGACGTGTGTGAAGTGCGTCCACTGTTGGAAACAGGTCTGACAAGAACAGGTAAGTGTTTTGGTTGTAGTGAGACCCTCTACATTTCCTCAAATGTTCAATCTTCCTTTTAAAGTAATGAGGTAATACTGATGAGGTGATCTGTTGTGTTTAACAAAAAACTCCTAAGATTAGCATAAAAAACACAGACAGGCTAAAGTTACACATCTGGTTTACAATACAGATGTTTTGCCCTTTTCATGAAACATGAGTGTTTGTGGGACAGAGCTGCTCACTGCTGAAAAGCCTGGTAGTAGTGAGGTAGGGAGCTGGAAGTGCTCATAGCAGGACTGCTGTAGGCCTGAGGTAGTTGGCTGTGGTTGTGGGCTCCAGGGCCCTGGGGTACGTGAACCTGGGGAGGCTGGAAGAAGGTGAAAGGCCCTGGGGCCTGGGAGGACAGCCCAGTGTTGGAAGATGGAGAGGAAGTGGTGGTGGTGGTGGGTGGATAGCTCATCACTAACCCCCCCATCCCCATGTGGGGGCTGTAGGGTGGCAGGCTGAAAGGCAGGAACCCCAGCAGAGGTCCCAGGTCCATGTTGGTGGAGCAGGACAGCTCGGCTGAGGACACAGCAGGACTCCGGCACAGAAGGTGAGACTCGCCGCCAGAGCCCACGCCTTCACCCAGCACCTCCCTCTGGGGGGAGGCAGAAGTAGAGGTAGAGGAATTGACTGCACTCAGGTGAGGTGGGGGGGCACTCTGCAGGTCCAGCAGGAAGCTGTCCACGTCGGAGCGAGGATATGAGGTAGATCCGTGCTGGTACCTTGTCATGTTGCTGTAGGACTGCTGCTGCGCCGCTGCTGGAGGCTGCAGGTGATGGTGGTGAGAAGATTGGGGGGGCATGTGGCGACCCACACCCATGCCTGAGGACAAGGAGCCCTGCATGAGGCCATGAGGATGGCCCATCCCAGGGACAGGACTGGCCATGGGGTAGGAGTTGTACATGTCCCTGGAGAATGTCTCCAAGGGCTCCTTGGAGACGGGGACCAGGTCAGAGGTCACAGGGCTGGGCTCCTCCTTCACGGTGCACTGCGTGGCGGGGGTCGGCGTAGCAACAGGGGTACTGGGAGCACAAGGTGGCATCAACCCTGACTCCTGGGCGTGGCTCTTCTTCAAGTGGCGGGTCAGGTGATCTCTGCGGCCAAAGCGTTGAGCACAGCGCGGGCACAGGAAGTCACGGCGCCCAGTGTGCACCACAGCATGACGCCGCACATCCTTACGGGTGTAGAAGCGGCGGTCACACCTCTCACACGAGTACTTCCTCTCTCTCACTGGCACTGTGGCGTTCGTGTTGCCCTCTAACGGAGCTGGCCGCTCTATATGGCTGCCCAGGTGCTCCAGCAGTGACGACGCCCCCTCTGGGCAGGGCAGGCCTGCTGCGGCGCTGTGGGCTGCCACCAGGTGGCGTCTGTAACCCAGCTGGGTGTTATACTGCTTCCCACACTGGTGGCAGTGGAAGAGCTGCCTGCTGGCTGCGTGGCTCTCCTGCTGGGGGGTCTTCAGAGGGTCCTGCTGGTGGAACATGGTCTGGCAGAAGGGACAGTGCTGGCTCTGCTGCTGCACAGGGACTCTGGCTGAGAGCCTGAGAGCACACAGACAAGACTCATGAGTGTTGTCAGAGAGCTCACCATCAGCCTGCAGACCTCTGCTCCTTAACTCAAAGGACTAAAATCAGTGCTAAGTGCTGCTTGTTGACTGCTGGATGGTTTCTGATGGCGATGACTCGTGGTCTGTCCTGCCTCACTGGGGCAAGCCTGTGTCCAGCACTTGGTTTCTGTGACAGCAGGTGCCATAGCAACCCCACAAGGGGAGCAGTGATGAGGAGCTCCGGAGACTCTGAGTGGACCTGTGTGTTTCTGAGGAGAGGTCTTGTGTGGATTCACAGTCAGCTTCAGTATTCACAGACCCTGAAAGCCTCAGTCACAGCAGCTGAATCACAGCAGCAGCTCAGCATCTCCGCAGACCTGCAGACCAGAACACACCGTCACTCTGCGCACTGCGACTTTAAACAACAACCACCATATCAGAGCAGAATGTAGTGAAGACAACAATGTTCTGTATATCCACTGGCTCCTTTTAAACCCACTTCAATATGTTTCAAACCCTGATCCATGTTACATGTGTCTCGTTTATTAGTATTAACATCAGATCTAATGTAAAGACCAGTTTGATGAGAAATAAAGCAGCCAGTGCTCACAGCCTGTAACCATGGTAATGACTGATTGGTGTTGAAGAAGAGGTTAAAAGTAGTCATATGGTAAATGAGGGCTGGCTGATGTAAACAAGACAATCCAGAAAAAATGATTATTGCGCTGCATTCATCTTGAGCAGTTTTTTCTACAGTCAGAGAGACCACACCCTGTTCAGCTGCTGTCCCATACTCACATATCATTAACTTATATCATGTATAAGTGGAAAAACTAGAGACACAGCGCTTTTGTTTTTTTATTTTATGCTTTTTCTTTTTTCTCTTCACTATCAACAAGCTGCTGCCAGGGTCGATGTCTTACTGCAAACTAGCTTTTCTAAAACATTACATAAACATGCTTTGTGAAATTATTATTACGATGAGAAAATATCTATCCATCTATCTATCTGTCTAGCTGGTTAGCTACGTTTTTTAAATTAATTTTTTTATTTGTTTTTCTCTTGGATTTAAAGTTCAAGAAAGTCCACTGTTAAAAAGACAGTTTTTTTTTTAAGTTCAATAAAAATTTTCTCCATTTAATTCCATTCATAATTGTGCTTTGGCCTGTTGAATTGAATTGACAGAGAGATAGACAGAGATGTGGGGTCAATCTCTGTTCCTGAGATTGACAGAACAGAAGGTTTTAAACCTTCAGTGGTGTCAAACCTGGACCCTGTGGTCTCAATGTTGGTAGCTCCGGCCCCCTCCAAAATAAAGACATTTACTTTTTTTTTTTATCAGGTACCACTGATATTCTCACATGACGTGAGCCTTCAGATAGCCCCAGTCCTTTCAGCCAATCAAATGCTAGCATGCCTAAATTAACTGTCTTGGAGACGTAGCCTCTTGGAGGGCACATTGTAATGATCTAATGTGACTTCAATCCAAACAGTGCAAACAAATTCACTCAAATATTTGTAGGGACATTTCTGTCCTCCCAAAATATTGGTAGGGACATGTCCCTACCGTCCATATGCAAACCTACGTCTTTGCTGTGAACCCTTCACTATAATCTATGATGTTTAAAACAGTAACCTCAGATCAGAATCTGTTGTATGTGTCAGATATTCTGTGTTTTATTTCATTTGGCAGATTGTTGGCGTCATGGTATAAACAGAATGCACATGGATGATTGTATCAGATTACAATAATGGAAGGTACAGCTGTTATCCCTTACATGCCTGCTACATATATGATTCATATTTCATATCTTCTTCATTGAACAGGGACACTGCACATGAGCTGTTTACCTTGTTCTTCTGTCGCTCTGATAATTATCATTAACACTGAGAACTGTTTTCACGCAATAGAAACTGAACATTTTACTTTTATTTAATGTTTCTTAATGTAAAAACCAAAATCAGGCTTCAGTCATAGGTATCAAATCTACCTATGACTGAAGCCTGATGCTCCTGGATATATATATATATATATATATACACACACACATAAATAAAACATTTATGGATTTAACTGGATTTAATGTTGGAGAATGTTAATGTTTAAAACCAGTTCAAATCAATAATGATGCTTTAAATAAATAAATCAATACCCCAGCAGCATTAGGCCTGACGAGACTAACTCCCTGATCATGGACTGTATAATGACTGTACATGACTTTTACAACACATACATGTTGTCTTCTAAATGTCTGATGAACATATTAACCATTTTATTAATTAAACATGGAGGTGAAGTTTTCTTACAAATCAGGCTATATATACAGACCCTTTCCAAAATATTAGAATATCATGGAAAAGTTGTTTAATTTCCATAATTCCATTCAAAAAGTTAAACTTTCATAGATTATAGATTCAGGGCCCAAAATTTAAATGATTTCAAGTATTTATTTGTTTATTTTTACATAATTTGGGCTTCCAGCTCATAAAACCCACGAAAACAGGAATTCAAAAAATTAGAATACTGTGAAGAAATCAGCCCAAATTTTGCAGTGCATGAATGTTTTAAACTGAGTGTCACACACTAATCATCTACTAAACTCAAAGCACCTGCACAGGTTTCCCCAGGTGTCATTAAATTGCTTCAGTTTGGTTCAATTGTCTCAGTTCGGTTCAATATGGAGAAGACTGCAGACATGACAACTGGCCAGAAGACCATCATTAATACCCTCCATAGGATGGGTAAGCGACAAAATTCATAGCTGAGGAGGCTGGCTGTTCACAGAGTGCTGTGTCCAAGCATATCAATGGAAAGTCTAGTGGAAGGGCAAAATGTGGCAGGAGAAGATGTACCAGCAAAAGAGATGACCGTGGGCTTCAGCGGATTATCAAACAGAGAAGATTCAAGAATCTGGCAGAGATCCAGAAAGAGTGGAATGAGGCGGGAGTCACAACTTCAAAAACCATCACATTCAGACGCGTCCGGGAGATGGGCTACAACTGTCGGGTTCCTCGGGTCAAGCCACTTCTGAACCTGAGCCAACGTAGGAAGCGTCTCAACTGGGCCAAGGAGAAGAAGGACTGGACCGTTGGCCAGTGGTCCAAGGTCCTCTTTTCCGATGAAAGTAAAGTGTGCCTTTCATTCGGGAATCAAGGTCCAAGGGTTTGGAGGAAGACGGGTGAGGAACAGAACCCAAACTGCTTGAGGTCCAGTGTGAAATATCCACAGTCAGTCATGATTTGGGGTGCAATGTCCGGTGCAGGTGTTGGTAAACTCTGCTTTCTTAAATCCAAGGTCACCGCAACAGTCTACCAGAATGTTTTAGAGGACTTCATGATTCCTTCTGCTGAGGATCTGTATGGAGATGCAGATTTCATCTTCCAGCAGGACCTGGCCCCTGCCCATACCGCCAGAAGCACCAAAACCTGGTTTGATGCCCATGCCATCACAGTGCTTGACTGGCCAGCCAACTCGCCGGACCTAAACCCCATTGAGAATCTATGGGGTATTCTCAAGAGGAAAATGAGGGGCACCAGACCCAACAACAAAGAAGAGCTGACAGCAAGCATCAAGGAAATCTGGGCTTCCATAACTCCCACGCAATGCCACAGGCTGATTGCCTCTATGCCACGTCGCATCGAGGCAGTGATTAAGGCAAAGGGATTCCCAACCAAGTATTGAAGATTGACATATCGTTTTGAAAGTACCATATTTTGATTGATTTGATGTGATCCTAATTTCTTTCTTTTTTTTCTGCAGAAACTGAGAAGTAAATGGTGATTTCTTCACAGTATTCTAATTTTTTGAATTCCTGTTTTCGTGGGTTTTATGAGCTGGAAGCCCAAATTATGTAAAAATAAACAAATAAATACTTGAATTCGTTTAAATTGTGGGCCCTGAATCTATAATCTATGAAAGTTTAACTTTTTGAATGGAATTATGGAAATTAAACAACTTTTCCATGATATTCTATTTTTTTGGAAAGGGTCTGTATTTATAGATGCATGAATACAGATTCAGGGGTTTCATTTCTAAATGCTGGTGCTGGTCTGTGGTTGATGTATGAAACACTGTTTACTTGACCCTGTACGATGGTGTATTAGAGCTGTTATATGTAAAAAAGAAATATGGAGCTGGGGGAGGTGGGGTGATATTCTGAGAAAAAAAACTCAGAAATTCTTTAGGTTTAACTCTGTTTTCAGTCCTACGACTGCAGTTCACTTGTTACTGGGGCAAATCACCATGGTAACTGATGCTGAACTCCTAACCTGCTCTGGATCAGATCAAAACCTGTCAACAGCCAAACTACTGACCAATCAGATACCTGGAAACATTAAGTCATCATTCCTACGGGATCCTGACAGGGACAAAAGACTGAACAATTAAGTGATAAATAATAATGAGCAGTAGATATTTATATAAATCAGTGGAATTATTTTCCTGTCTGCGTCTTTCCATGTTTTAACTCTGGTTTTAAAATAGAGCCTCTAACAAACAGAGTAGAGTTTATCACTAAAGAACTACATAATAACTATTCTAGCTTCATTTGACCTGAACACAGATTCTTGAATCGACAGGATTCCTGAATGATGAAGCTTTTACTCTCTTCATCATCACTGCAGCTCAGAATAACATGAAAAATAAAAACTAAACCAACAATGATCCACACATTGTTAATAATTTCCATCATTATAAATGAACATTTCAGTCAGACTGACTCATCAGACATCAGCTACTTCTCTCCTCCTTTCTTTCTCTCCTCTCTTCAGCAGAAACAGTCTGACATTAACTTTAACTTTTATCTGCTTCACATGTTCATAAGTTTGTTCATCATCAGACTGAAGAGCGAAAATACTCAGTAAGAATTTAACGATAATTCATGTTCTTATTTACAATATATCTTCAGTCTGACCTTAATAATTAGAACTTATTTCTAGTGTTTTTTTATTCTAGTCATGTGATCATATTGTTTACATTTGATCTTGTTGAATGTGACTTTTTGATGTCAGAATTTATTTAATTAACTTATTTATCTCAGTGTTTCTTCTCATATCATATTAGTGCTTTACTCATGGTTCTGACGATGCTGCTCATAATTAACAACTCCACCTCTTTCACATGAACACACTTCGTCCAGCTCATTAGAACCAGTAGTTATAGTACGAGGAGAGGATCAAAGAGTGGGAAACACATGGACACTCTCATTCTGGGCTATAATCAATACTGCACCATAAGCGAAGAGTAGACCACATGTAAGATTCTAGTTTACATGTTGTTTGTGAAACACCAGAGTTCTCAGACTGAGTGATAACATCTACAAACTACATGCTCATTTAGAGAAACAATAAAATATCAGCAGAACAGGGCAGAGCACGTCAGGAATCTACGGTCTGTGAGTGACCAAAACAAACTTTCTCCTCAGAATATTACCCCCCCCCCTCCAGCTACATATTTTTGGCTCTAACACACTGTTGACACTTTTAACACACAATTGACACAATTAATATAGGACAAAGTGAATTTGCCAGATTCACCAAACCATCAATTCTCCACATGGTTCACTGCTGCTGGAGTGTAAAAATAACATTAACCTTTGTGATTACTGAACATACGAGAACATCAACCCCCTGAGAGAATGTATTATTGTTATTTACTTCCTTTCATGTTAGTTAGCCATATTTACTAAAACACATGTCTCTCTAATTAACTTTTACATGGTGTTTGCTTCATGTGATCCAAATCATTTCACTACATTTTCTTATTGTCAATAAATAAATGAGAGTATCCAAACAACACTGTGTTGGTTTACCTCTCACCGCCCTCTGATGCCTCACAGATAACTACTTTTACTTTGGAAAAACAAGGTAATTTCCTTAACAGCAGTTTTTATCAGACATTATTCAAAATGGAGATAATAATGAATTTGTTAATCCACATGTGCTGCTCTGGTTAGTATTCAAGAGTTCATGGTTATGAAGTAACATGTCAGCCAATCATTGCTGTGCTTTAAAACAATGGAGCTGTGTGGCTCACAGGAATCAGGCTTTTATGCACACACAGTACTAGTTTGTCCTTTTAACTACATTTAACCTGCCAGCTCAAATGGTTCAGCTGGTGTAATTCTCTCTGTAGATTTTAACTGATTTGCTCATTAAATACAAATTAGGCTCATCACATCAACATTTTAGTCCAGAGAGAACATCAGGTATTTACTGCTTCCATTTAAACTGTAACTCTGAACCGGGCCATGCTTCAGAGCGAGGACCTGTACTTTCAACAGTTGTTTTAATTAGCATAATTTTACTTTAATAATATTTACATAGAAGACTTTTATTTTAAGGTGGCCTGTTCTTCTACTGCGGTTAGTATATTCACTGTTTAAACACATTCACCACCGCTGGAAGTTTCCGTGCCATTAAAGCAGAAAGCAGCAGAAGCAACACGGTTACTGCAGGGTGAGGTGGATGGAGCTGGTAGTGCCATCTTGTGGGTCCGCAGCATGGATCTGCCATTAAACTTTAATACCCCCTTACTCTGCGTGAACTTTGCTTTGAGTGAAGAGACGGAGGAAAAACGTTTTGTAGGATAAGGAGAGGGAGAAACTCCAGCAGGCTGGTGGGACTCGGCTGAAGTGACGAGGTCTAAACTGGTAGAAACTGGTGGGACATGGTCCCTACTAGACCGGGCTACATTTTACTGCTAGCTTGGCTGCGTCCACAAAATTCGGCAGCGGAGGTGAAACCGGGTTTCGAGCCTGTAGTGTAGAGAGTACTACCCTGGTTTTACATCGAGGAAAGCGGCTGAGCAGCGGCGGAGTGGCGCTGATTGGAGTTAGACAGTTAGTCGAGCCAACGTGCTGTTTAAAAAACAAAAGATGAGCGGTTCACTAAGTTGTGTCGGAGTTTGTTACGGGAGCTAACTCCTGTCTTTCACCGAGCAGGGTTACACTCCGGCCCGGGCCGGCTCACACGGAGTAGAAGCTACCTACCGATTGTGCCTCGGTCCCTCTCTTCGTCCGGCCTCCATTCCATCTCCACATCGACATTTTTGAACAAATTTTAAAGATGTTTACTGGAGTGTGGGCCTGGACTACTGGGCGCCGCGCTGGAAGCCATGCATTCTGGGAGAGTGACGTCACACCCCGGGCTCAGAGGAACTCCAGCAGCAGTGTCGGGATTTTGGAGCGCTGCTTGCATGGATGTATCACTGGGTACTATTGTGTATGGGGTATTTGGCAGAGTATTATTTAGTTTTCCAATGTTTTCAGACCACAGAATGAAGGCGCACTAACATGATGTGCTTCATTAAGTGTTTTACTTGACTTGGTGGGATAATATTGTGTTGATCCTACATATGTATTTTTACAGCAAATAAAAAAAAACTGCCAACTCATACACAGTGCAGGTTGTATCGTGACAGTAGCAGAAAAAAATAACCTGGAGACATGGTACTGGAGTGGTACTGATGTACAGAAGAGGATATGGGCCATGTGTGAACTTTTTTTTAGAATTCTGACTTTAAAAGTATAATGTGTAAGTATGTGCTACTAGCTCCACCTCCATAGGGGGCAGCATTTCACCTCTTCTCCCCTGTCCAGTTAATTATATTGTTTCCCCATGTTCCTTATAATTTATTATTTACATATGCATTTATTGTTGATAGTTAAAATAGTTGAAAGCACTAAAACTAATTATGAATACTTGTAATGTAAACAGTATGTTTTTATTTACCTATAAAAATATGAAGGCAAGGGGATACTGCATGACACATGGGTGTCAGGCTACAGCAGCATGAGGAAGGGATGATGACATCATCACAAAAGCAGAATCAGAGAATAAGGTTCATTGTCAGGTAGGTTTTTACTTAAAAGACATTTGGCTTGGTGTTTGGTGCAGTATCCAATAAACATATTAACAGGAAATAACAATAAAAAGGTAAAATACTGCAACAGTCAAAAAAATAAACACACATAGACACATATATTGAAAAGATAAAACAATGAAAACTATGTGTGTACAAAAGTGTTGACAAAACTCCTGCTGAGCAGGATGTGCAAAAGATGACAGTATAGACAATATCTGTTCTTCATGTGGTCATTCTCATATGGTCTTGGAGTGGTACTGAAAATAAATAAATAAATAAATAAAATATTTAATGTTGCATGCTAGATACACATGTTACATATGGTACTGATATAGTACTGGAGTGATACTGTAGTGGTACCTGTATGGTACTGGAGTACAGTGTCAGCAGGGAGTGTACACTACAGGGGGGGGGGGGGGGGGGGGGGGGGGGGGGGGGGGGGGGGGGGGGGGGGGGGGGGGGGGGGGGCGCATGTCAGTCGGTTTGTCTCAACCTGAGCTGCTTAAAGCTAAACTTTATCACAGGGAGTTTGTTGGATTACTGCAAACTCAATCCCACTACTGTTCTTCTCAGGTTCAACAATTCTTATTATTACACAATTTTTGGACTCGTATCTCCTTCAAGGTGCTTCAACAAAAGAAATTCAAACTTTAAAAATGCTAAATTATAAAATTATTGGATGTATTCAGTTTTTTATTCTATGTTTTTCTGATATTTTTCTCATAAAGAATGTTCAAAATCTCCAGTTTTCCACAACTTTACAATTACACTGTAAACAACAATCCATCACCAAGTTTTGTAAAGTCCACTGGACTGTTAAAATTACATAAAACTCATCCCTTGTCAGGGGCGATTCTAGAGCCCGGTGGGGCCCTAGGCAAAAAATTGTCAGGGGACCGTTCCTATCAGCATTCATCTCCATTTTAAGGCTTTAAATGGCTTTGCCCCCAATTACATATCAGATTTATTGACATAGTATGTGCCCAACCAAGAATTGAGATTTGTGGAAGGAGGTCTGCTGGTCATCCCATGGTCAAGGTTTGTGACCAGGCTTTTGATTAGATCCCCTACTCTCTGGAACTCTCTCCTGGCTGAGGTCAGACATTGTAACTCATTAACTTCTTTTAAATGTGTTCTTTACCTAGCCTTTGATAATGTGTTTTATTGATATTATTTTATCCCTGATTATTGTTTTCACATATTTTATTGCCTCTCTTCACTTATTGTCAGATCCTGTTGCATAATGTTGATATATGTTTTTAATGCTGTTCTATTATGCTCAGGCTCTTTGGCCTTCTCTTTTATCTGGTTTGTAACTTAGGAAAATTGCTATGTAATAAAAGTTATTATTGTTTTAATATTATTGTGTAATAAATAATCTGACACCAGTGAAAAATGTACCAAACATAAACTTTTTTAATATTCCAAATGAACCATAAAAACCTAAATAAATAACTAAACTAACTAACTTCTACGTTGTCACATTGTAAATAACCCACATCATATAAGGCCAGTGCTCGTCAACACATAAAGCCCAATAGGAAGGTTTCCTTCTGAGCGTGTTGGCAGCTTACAGATTCTCTCTCTGGATTTGGGGACAATGTAAAAAACCTTCAGGTACTTTTTTCATTAAAGCAGGTGAAGACATATCATGTGACTTTTTGGACAGACAGACCTGGTGGGGGGAGGGGGGGGGGGCAGAGCAGCAGCATGTTCAGTCGATCAATCCTCAGTCAGACAAAGACGTGAGTGAGCTTCTTTTTTTTCTAAATGGGGCCCCTTTAGGGAGGTTTCCTCCAGATGTCACTGCAAATCCTCCATTGTTTGTCCATCGTGTTGTTTAAAGGGAGCAGAGCTGTATTTTGAGACATTGCTGTGGAGTAAAGTTTATCAGCCCTCAGGGGCCCCATAATACCCTGTGGCCCCAAGCAGTTGCCTGCCTGTTCACAAGCTGAGACTATGTCCACACTTTCATTTCACGTTTTCATTTTAAAATGGCCTTTTCAAACAAAAACAATCTCTGTCCAGACTATCACACCAGAAAACACACACATACCTGAACAATCACATACACTGACCATGAGTGAGCTGGTGTAAACAGGGAGTAGATTGTCTACTCTGCAGTTGATTAGTTGCAAAAAAATACTACAAACGAGGAAAGAGCAAAGACAGCTGCAATTTTGAAATGCAGAATTTAACTGAAAAACAGCTGCTACAAAGACAACAAGGTCAGTAACACTTGTAATTCATCATCCATGTTGCCACACAACCCTGGAGTCTTCAAACTATAATGGGGACATGAGTGTTTCCAAAAGCCTCTGTTTTCAGTGCTCAAAAACTCCAGCGTCATGTGGACGGAGGAGGAAACATAGTAAAAGAGATGAGTTTTGAAAATGTATAGTGTGGAGGGAGCCTGCTGTCCTTTGTGAGCTTGACATAATTGTTTTATGTTAAATCAACCATTTTTTTTTATTTTCGAGTTAAATTTACTCAAATTCATAAAGTCTATATAGCCTAAACATTTCTAGACCCATTAACAACACGCACATTGTGCACTTTGCTTATATTTAAATAGTTGACAATATAACAGTTAGTTCCAACCAAGTAATGTGATTGGACGAGAGGCATGCCATGAGTGCTGATGTAGAGTACAACAGCACAGGGACTTTTAACTATGTATCACTTGGATTTACAGGTGTTCTATTAACCATTAATCAATGTCACATTAAGGGTCATTATGTCTCTTAGATTGTATTATTAGATTGTATATTTCCAGAAATAACATTTGAATCAAATGATGTCTGGTCGTCAGAGGATGAAGGGAAGAAGCCTGGATACTTCACAACATACATTGTCTCAAGGCACTTTCCAAATAGAGCAGGTCTAGACCTTCTCTTTATAATATCATTTACAGAGACCCAACAATTCCCAGCAGGAGCAGCACTAGGCGACAGTGGCAAGGAAAGACTTCCTTTTAAGAGGCAGAAACCTCGAGCAGAATCTGACTCAGGGTGGGCGGGGCCATCTGCCTCGACCGGTTGGGTTGGACAGAGAGAGATAGAGAGAGAGAGAGTGAGAGAGAGAGCAAGAGAGAGCACAGAGGAAAAGAGCAAGAACTTACAATGATAGCAATATTATTAATAGAGATAGTAGCGGCAGTATCAGCAATAGTAATGTAATGACAACTAGTGTTCCTACTGATAAAATAGTTATGACAGCTGATAATTAATAATTATCATTATTAATTATAGTAAATTTGAGCAGGTTTAGCAGCAGGTGTTGAACAGGATCATGGGGCAGTAGGTGGTTTCCAGTTGCAGATCCAGACTCTACAGCTGCAGCTCTGGAGGAGGGAGGACCTGCGGAGAGGAACAGGAAGGAGAGAAAGAGAGGCACACAGCCTGGGCGCTTCATGTGGTTGAGGGGAAAAAACAAACTGTTAGAGTGATGCAGTGATTTTCAGAAAGTTTACAGTGATCTCGTGGGCAGGACAACCTGGACTATACTGTACTGAGTTTACTGGTTTATTGAGACTGAGGCCCAACCGCCAGTGGTAGGATGGCAACAGGTACAGAGCTTGAGTTTGTAAAAGAATAAGAAGCTAACTGGGGGTTAAGGCATAAAAACATGTTTTAAGTTTAGATTTGAAAGCCTGAATGGAGTCAGACAGTCTGACATCAGCAGGGAGGTTGTTCCAGAGCAGAGGGGCCTGATAGGAAAAGGCTCTGCGGCCAGACTAATCAAACTAAAAACGTTACATTTTTAGGTTGATCTTCAATATTTAATGTTAAAATAGCATAATTGTTAAGCTCAATGATTGTGCACATATGTATACATGTTATCGTTATTTGAACTTAAAATATCTACTTAGTTGTTTAATGTTTGAAAAGTCACTAAAAAAGTCTGTTTACTTTACAAAACGCAAACACAGAGTTAGAAAAATTAAGTTAAGCTGAACACAAAATGTTTTACAGTCTGAACATAAAATTGCCACAACTGTCTGTGTTGTAGTTCAGTGTACACACATCATTCACATACTTTAGTACAAATTTGTCAAAGAAATTTCAAATTTGAATGTTGAGTGCAACTTCCATTTTTTTGTTTGTGTAACTTAAAATCTTTGAGTAGAGACCATTTTCAAGATGGCACAACACAAGTGTCAGCTAGTTTTCCTTTTTTTTCCCCCACAACTGTTCAGTTCACTATGTGTGCACCCTTTTAAAATCATGTTACCACACTGTCTCAACAAGATGAACATCAAACTTGTGGCTTTCTTGCTACTATTTGGACTGTTTACACTGTGGTCAGGGCAGCTGGCGTTCAGCCATGCAGCCATTGTTTACACCAGAGATCAGCTGGCAACACTAACCCAACACTAGAGGGATTACAGAGAGTGTAGCAGAGACATGACTAACTGGGCTAAGACCAGACTTCACTGTTTCCAGGGAAGCAGTGTTTGTTAACGAAAGATGGTGCAACCCAGGACACTTTACAATTAAATAAAAGTATCAGCAGTAAGGACGTGGAGCTGCTAGCTGTTAGCATGAGACCTTACAACCTAACAAGGGAATTTGTCACAAGCTATCGCAATAGCAGTATACATCCCTCCCTCTGCCCACACTGACTCAGCTACAGTGACGTCATCCACGCCACCATAAAAACTGTTAACACTGTGGCCCCCGGCTTTCCTCATCTCTGGACACAAATTCTGCCCCCCCGTCTTCCACTCTGCCTATCTGCTCAACAGGTCACATGTAAAACCTTGGAAAACAGGACACTGGACTACAACTCCCCTCATCACCCCTTCAGGTTACAGTAATACTGCCCTAGAGAATTATGTCCATATGGTCTCATATATTATATTTCAGTCTGGAGACAGTAATTCAGCCATTTTGAATCTGGCTTTCACAGAGAAACATGGTTTGATCATAAGTGAAAGACGTAGACGATGCTGGATTTTACTTTCCAAGTTGTTACTGAAAAATTACCAATAAATTATTATAGACTGTGTATGTAAGTGTGACAAGATGCATGATGTTAACACAAACAATTGTAAACCGGAAGTAAAAACATTCAAAGCACTGAGTCCTGATTATAATAAAAAACAATCTTTAATTTTGTTTCATTTAAATACAATTTTCACTTAAGATTATGATTCATGATACTCTGATTTAAACAGTGTCTTTTAATTTACTGGATGATTAGGGGAGTTTATCTATAGTCAATGTACAAACATATTAATTCTTTGTCTTGTTTTTTGTCATAATCTCTGCGTCATTCAAAATAAATAAACCAATATTCATGAATTTCTCCAGCAGTGTTAATACACCAAGAACTAATTCAACACTCATTGAACAGGGATGACTTTGTTTTGTATTTTGTCATCTCACCATCCCATATAGATGACTCGTTCAGGTGAAAGATGTTTCATGTATAATTTCAGTATGTTATGAAGTAATCCTGATAGAAGCTGAGGTCGGACATATTTAGTTCACTGTGAGGGAAACGAAGCAGAACAGCTCTGATGTAGACATGCTGACCCTCAGGCTACACAGCTACTGTGGATTATGGGGTAAGTGAGGTTAATTTATTTCTCCCAGGGCTCAAGGTAATTTGAGCTTCAGTAGCCTGACTGATGAAAACAAGCCTTTGGTTTTTTTAGAATATGACATTGGCAAGCCTACACTTCCAGAATTTGCTTCATGTTGTTTTGTTCTATGTTGTTTTATGTTCTACTGTATTAGTTCATCATTTGCACTTACTAGCTCTAATGTGGGGGGTTCAATTAAAAAGTGCATTCCACATTTTCATAATGGCATTTAATTGATATTCTAATGGAATACACAACTGTTGACACAGAACAAAATCAGCAATCCTTGTGTTGTGTTTGGAGGATTTGGGGATTCTCTGATTTCTAGCTTTAAGACAGATAATAGAGACTGAACTGTCCTTGGGCACATGAATAACATATGTGACATTAAAGCCTTTTATTTCATCTAAATTGCTTTCAAATGAATAAACTGTATGTTCATGAATGTTGTGATTATTATTTATTAGTATCTTGAACTTCATGCACAGCTGCTGTTGGAATTTTACCTTCACTTTCTGCTGCAGTTCATGGATTTGAGCTGCAGCTTATTCATTTTGAACGTTCCTTCACTCTGAAGTCTATGAATTTTGTGTCACTAGCAGCTGATGTCTTTCTGGACTCTATATTTTTGCTGGTTTACTCTTTCCTTTCCTGTGTGTCCATGAGACAAAGCGGCAAAACTCAACAGAGCACCAAATTTCTCTGCCCAAATCAACTACCTGGTACCGGAGGTAAGTCCACCAGCATCTGAGGTTTTGAGTTTACTCTAAAACATTGATCTTGTTGTTTTATTTCCCGTTACTCAGCACAAATTTGAGATCCCAAATAAATTTAACTAAATTTTTGCTGTTTCTGAATCCCTGAAAGTGATATTTTTGTTGAATGATATCAGTGGAGACACAGACACTGAAAGAAGAGCTTTTGTCAACGTCTGTGTTCAGATACAGAGGAGAAAACTCTGTGTAAAACTCAGTGCTCAAAGTTCCCACACATTTTGTGACACTGAAGTTATAAGTACTAATTTTGACCTTTTTTAAACTTGAATCTGATTAGACAATGACAGTCCAATCAGAGGGCAGGTGGTTGCTGTTACCTTAATCTCTGCTGCTGCTGGCGTCCATCTTGAAAATCTGCTACACCTTTAAGGATCTGCGCGCAGATAAAGGGAACAGAACCACATGCTCTCTGATTGGGCTTTTGTCTGTGATTGCACTGTCACACACTGTGGGACTTTGGAGCACCAAGTTTTACAATTTTCTGCTCTGTATCGGTACAGAGCACACCTTCAGTGTCTTTGTGTTACCTCACCTCTAATGTCATTTGTTCAGTTTTATTCACAAAGGCGTTTTTCTTTTTACAAATGCAAATCTTGTTCACACTTTATTTTACTGTACACTAATAAGGTGTAACAAGACCTTTATATGAAGTTAGACTGAACTAGAAATAATATGTTCTTTGTTAGACAGTAAACAAACATTGTTATATCCCAATTAGACACCATAGGCTACACGTAAATTATGGTGTAATTAGAAACAACATATAATTCCATAGTAGATCCAAAATAAATAATACTTAGACACTATTACACCAAATTCTACTCTAATTAATAAATATACTATTAAACACCATTTCACAAGATCATTGTCTAATGAGAAATTAAATACAATGTCATATCCAATTCAAAATATGCTAGTTAGATGCTATTCTACAAATGATGCTGTTGAATACTTCCATCATGGACCTATGATAGCTTCATTAGACGGCTTTAATTAAAGGAATGTAAGGCCATATTATATCAGGCATATATTATTTGGTCTTTATAGTTTCACTTTCTTACCAATCATTTGTTGCTCATTAAAAGAAAACTATACTGTAAACTTAAGTCAAAGCACATTGGGTCACATCTGGGCGCTCCTTCACCCATCCATTGTAGATTGAGTGTTATCCACAGTCCCGTGCAGATTGTAGGTAGTGATCATTTCTACTACTATAAATCACAAACATTAGGCTATGGAAGCTGCCAACATTTTGCATCTTTATTTCCCACTGTCAGACTCTTATTCAACACCAATTAGACACCTATTAGATGCTGATTAGATTCTTATTAGACTGTCTTAGAGGGTAATTTGCGACCCATTACAACAGAACTATCGTAAACTGAAGTGAAACTGATCATTTTTACAGAGTTGTTACTGAAAAGTTCCTCATGACTTCATCATTATACTTGACAACAAGTCAGACACAGCAAGTTTCCAAACAAGTATTTTAATCACAATATTCAAGCCAGGTATATATGATCACATTAGTGATGATGATGCATTAAAAAATAAATGTAATAAACGGCACAATCTGCAAAAGACAAGCTGCTGTTTCTGACAAGCTCTCGTTTGAAATGTTTCTGTCCACTGAGTTTCATTCTGACCTATGTGTCTTCCACATGTCTGACCCAGTTCCTGTTCCTCTGAAATAGTTCAGGGTTCTGCTTCCTAGTTCCTCCATGTTAGATGTTTGCCACAATGAGCCCACATCACTGCCTCGCTTCAGTCTGTAGAGCCCCTGTTGCACTGGAAGAAGGTGGCATTCAGACAGAGGTCCAGCAGTTCTGGGTAGGGGTTGGATCTATTGTGAAGGGCGTTGTCATTTAGCAGGTGTTGCCTTGGTTTCTACTGCCTGCATGGTTGGTCTGTATGTAAACAATGAGGTCACATGTAGGACACCTTGGGTTCATCTGGGTCCAGATAGTCCAGACTACAGAGAGAAAACAAGTAAAAACAGATGCTTCAGTCTTATGTAGGAGGGGTGGGGGCCTTTCACATCTTTGTGCCAAGGGACCCATAACTTTCATTTTCTGTCAATGTCCCTCTATAATTCATCACTGGAGGCCAATTACATTACTTGATACTGATAACTTAACTGCATTATTGTTTTCTAATAGGCTGAAGTTCAATAGAATAATACACGAAAACATCTGTTGCCATATGAACTGATTCCAGCTCTTGACTGTCAATGACATTATCCAGCATAAGTGAGTCTTTTTCCTAAATCATGTAACAACATCCATCTCAGGCACACAGCTCATTATCAAAGATAATGTGTTTGTCTGTGGATTAGAAGAAAGTTTGGTTGTTTGATTGTTCTTTTGAGATGACCTTAGATCAGTCTGTGTATTTCAGTCTATGGACACTTTTTTTTTAATTATTTTTAATCATTTGACATATGAAATGGTGTTTTTAATTATTTTTCTTTTACATGTAAATGTTCTGTTTTTGTTGTTTTATGTTCAATAGAAAATAGATGTATAAATAATCAGAAAGCAGAATGACAATAATTTGATATTTTCAGCTATAAATTTATAATCCAGAGTTTCTTTTAACTGAGACAGTAATTTGACAATTTTCCACACTTGCATGCTACAAAGCACCACTATTAAGTATTGTACAACATTGAAACATTAAAAACTGAATACTAACATTAAACTAAATGGCAGCTGAAGTTCTCCAACCATATTGCAGTGGTGCTCTCCTTATCCTACTGTCACAAATCAGAGAAGACCCACACATTTACTGAAGTTTTCAGGCAGATCAGAGTACAGTCCTTGCCCGAGGTCAAAACCAAAAATCCAGACAATCAGGCAGAGATACAGAGGCATCAGGCAAAGGCTCAAATCAGGTAAACAGGCATAGGTCAAAATCCAAAAAGGGAATACATACAAACAGGCGGGCAACAAAGCAAGCAGGAGCACAAACTACGATTTGGCAAACAACAAAGGTAAACTTACTGGTATAAGTACAGAGGGGTAAATGAGCAAACAAGCAACAGGTGTGTGGCAGAATGAGCAGGCTGGCAGCTGATAGGCTGCCAGACAATACAGGGGGGTGCCAGTGGTCGTGGACGGTGTACTGGCCGGAAAGGCTTGCAGGTGCTGACTAGAGAATGAGCAGAGGGGTGTGTGCAGGAGAAGCAGCAGGAGGGTGGAGTTTAAGAGGAGCAAGAAGCTCCAGCAGTGTCCATGACACCTACCTGCTTTCAGCCACCAACACACTTCCAATTCTCTGTACTGTGGTTAAATGTACAGGCCGCTGCCTGCTTCAACAGCTGAGAGAGAGCTGCACTGTAAATAAAAAAAAAAAACAGTAATATACCAGCGGCTGGGGCGACAAAAGAAATACTGGAAAATAACAGAAAATAACTATTTCATGAAAATACAGTAAATTTCCATAATTAAAATACATTTTATAGCTTTAATTTTACATGAGAGTTTCCATATTTCTTTGGCTTTTTAATGTTTTATAAAGAATATTTACACATGTAAAAACTGTGAAATTACCTTCAAATGTGGGCGAACATTGTTATAATTCAAATAATAAGGCTTAAAATAACAGAAAGTTACTGTTATTATTTGGTTTTAATGATATAATTTTACATAAAAAACTACTAAACTATTAATTCATATTTGATGTAATAAAACGATATACCACACATAAAAACGTGATTTATTGTTCAACTATTGAAAAACGAGGTAGCAGGTTAAAATTGCAACAATCCAGTAAATTTTCAGTCATATCAAACATAAATTGAGTTTTTAAATGTAATTTTACATTGATTTCTTGGATATTTTACAGACCTTTAATGTTAATAAAGTATTTTATTAGGAGTATCTTAGCCTGTTTTGGTAAAAACCCAAAGACCTTTGGTTATATAACACTATCTTACACTAATAAAAACGTCAATGAAAAATACATACAAGACAAAAGTTGTATGTAATATTTCAATGACCAAAAAGATCATGAACAGTATAACTTAACTAATGTAACTATGACACTTTGGCCTTGAATGCAATACGTCCTAGCATGCAAAATCAGGCACCGTCTTTTTCTCAAAACACTCAAGAGCCACTACACAGGCGATGTCACTCCAAAGAGGAGGAAAAAAACGGGAGTCTTTATTGCTGCAACCACAACATTGACTTCCACAGAAAATTTCAACCTCAGCAGCACCTGTGCCTGTCAAATGTTGGAGAAAAAAATAAATGGCGATACGTTAGTCTATGAACCAAACAATCAACTGACAGAACCAGCTATAAGTTACCTTAAAGCTAACGTTAGCCTAGTGGTAAGTTATCTGGACGCAGCTAAAATGCTAATCAATTTACCCTTCACTGGCAATGTTAGCAAGTAGCAATTGAAAAGAACACCCTGATAATCTAAATAATTCCAGTCATAAAATGTTTTTACCTTGTTAAACTTGATTCCACCTTTCCCTTGTAGCTGAAGACAGAAAATTGGTGAACAAGATAGTCGATGAGTTTTGGAGTAGAGCAGAGTGCAGTGAAGTCGAGGAGGTGAGGCTGATTGCCATGCACTGATTGGAAAGATGCAAACGTTAATATTTGAATTAGGCGCCTTTCTGTCTAGGGTCTGTACTCAAATTTGAAATGCATATATTTATTACAACCCGTTTTCCAAACATTGACTTTACCTTAAACGGTAATGGGGAAAAAATCAGAAAATACAGACAGAAAACAGGTATTATTTCAAGACTGTTTATTTGCTCTCCACAAAATGTGTGTGACGAGTGACGAACTGTAAAGAGTTGATTATTAGGAAAACAGAGTAGCCTACATTTAACGGCCATAAAATGTAAATATTTTTTTTCAAAAAATAAATGCAAAATTTTATAGTGTTGGCTGTTATATATTACGGCATATATCTGTTATCAACACAGGGTTAGTAAACTTAACAATGACATGCAAAAATGACATTATATTAAAAGATATTTGTAAATTACCAAACAAATCTCAGTAACATTACAGAACAAATACTTCTTTAACTGTTAATTGTCAAAACAATACATTTTCTTTTTAAAAAAATGGAAATTTCATCGTTATTCACAGTTACAGCGTTTTCATGTTATTTTACATTTGACATGTTAAATCACAGTCTATTTTTGTAATTTTATTAATATTTTCCTGTATTTTAAAAAATACAGGAAAAATCTGTAAATGTAATTGTAATTATGAGAAAAAGCTGAGAGAGCTTGGAGAGAGCTGAGAAAGAGCCGAGAATGAGCTGAGAGAGCTGAGAAAGAGCTGAGAGAGAGCTGAGAGAGAGAGCTGGAGCCGTTTCAGTGGCTGCAAGCAAGCTGCAAGAGCTGTCAGCAATCACATTGCCTTTTCTTCAGGAGATGCTGTTGTTTTGATTGAATGCATTAAACCAACATCACATTATTCATGCTGTTGTGGTTGTGCATGCTAAGATAATGCATCCACCCAAACACAAAGGAGGCAACTGGAGTTTGATTTGTGCTGCTGTTGCAGAATTACACAGGAAACAGCCTTAAACTGTTTTTCTCAAAGGCCCTGGTTACTCTGTTACTCAGTGTAATCCACAGAAGTCTTTGGTTCAACTGCAGAAATCTAACAGACACCTGTCTCCTCCACCTAGATGAAGAAAAACAAAAATCTGCATGGATAAATACCAGAATTATTATAACATAATACATAATGCATCAGTGAGTAGGACAATAAGTAACAGCCAATGTATACACACACACAGACACACACACACATATATATATATCTATATATATAGATATATATAAATATATATATCTATATATATATATATAAATGGGAAGCAGATTATATAGTGTTTGTATGCGGAGGGCTGGACGTTGTTTTGTTGCATTCCTGCGGAGCGTTTGACCTTTGACCTGGTTGTTGCATTCCAGAGAGGCTTGTTCTGCAGCTGCACCACAGCCAGCGCTGCACTCACACTGCTGCTACGCTACAGAGAGACGATGTGTGCTGAGCTCGTTTAGACAAAGCACTGGACACAGTAGAGAACCGTCAGAGACGAGTAGACACCAGAGAATCGTCCCGAGCTAACTGGACCGTCTTGTCTTGGGTCTGCATAGTTAACCCAGAACGTAGTTAGCCATTTTGCTAAGCAGCTAAACCGCCATCGTATTGAGGTTGCTTTGTAGACACACAGCAGGCTAGCCGCAGACACCAGTGCAGAGGAAATGAAGGACAAACAAAAGAGAAAGAAGGAGCGGACCTGGGCTGAGGCGGCTCGCATGGTAAACACTCTCTTTTGCGCATTAAACCAGCTGCATGTAGGTGATGTATGTTTACATGTGAAGTAATGGATCCAGATGTGTTGTTGTGTTTGAACATTCTCCTCACGACCACAGCCTGAGCTCTGCTGTAGCGTTAGCAGCAGCTAGCTACTAACCTCGCAGTGCTAGCCTGGACAGCCGACACGCTGTTTAAATGTTACCGGGAGGTCACATTTTACATTTGCTGCTTGTCTTTCAGGCTGCTAACATAAAAAGCTACGCAGCGCTGGACGCCGATGCTGGTTAGCACGCTTACAACTACATCTGCTGTTTGAGCTCTTTGTTTGCTAGGCAGCAAATTAGCTAGTGCTACGCTAATTATCATCTGAGCAACCCGTGTAACCCAGGACATATACAGGCTCTATGATCAGTTTACACACTTAATGTGAACAAACCAGTCAGTAAAAAGTGTCGCTGTGAAACCAGTGGTCTTACAGTAACGGCTAACGTGGTGTAACAGTAGCTAGCTATGGTTGTTGACTGAAATGCACGCTAACGTTAACAAAGCTAAAAGCTAACGTGAACCACCAACTCAGCTGTCTTGTGAATCTGCATTAGCACGAATGGTAAATTAACCTGGTTCTGTAGAAGGTCGAGTAGCTTTAATAGTTAAATAAGCGTGAGCTGCAAATATATCTGTTTCATTACTTAATGTCAGATAAGTTCATCATCATCACCATGGTCAGGTACAGTCTTCAGTGTTTATCTGTGTGTGAGGGCCATGGCTCAGACACAGCTGCTATATGATAGAAACAATCACAGAGAACCTAAGTGAAAATCATTTTAATGAGAACCACATTCACTGTCAGCTCGGCACATTTACACACATACTGAAAGAAGCAGCAGCTCCAGGATGTATTCTGATCTCTTCACTTCTTACACGCTTGCACAAATTTAATTTGATTTGCTTTTTCTCATCAATCCACACTCAATAATCCACATTGACAAAGAAAAAAATGAAAAATGTTTCCTAATTCTTTAGGAATCAGAAACTAAACTGTCTCATTAAGAAGTCTTCAGGCCGTTTGCTGTGGCTCCAGATTGTGGTCAGCTGCACCCTCTTTGCTTTAATTACCTCCACCATGGAGGTCATTTTTGTTTGTTTGTTTGTTAGCAGGATTATGATAAAAGTACTGGTGGATGGGACATAGTCCAGGATCCAGTTAAAGGGGCGGATCCAGGGATTTTTTTTTTTGTCACTTTCGTTAACATTGCATTAACATTTTTGGACATTTTCATCAATTTCTCAGGAAATAATGTTTGGATGTTAATGTAAATAAAATCATCTAAATTCATGGCGTTGAGATCTATGAATTTGTACATTTTAGTGTAGATCCAGATCATAATCTGGATGTGGTGGGAGAAAATGTCTGGCCTTGGTGGTTCTAGGTATCCATGATGTGTCCAGAACTTGACTGTGGCAAATTGAACTGGATGCAGTTTAGAAAGGCTCACACATATATTTAAAGGTCCCACACTTCACTGGATAGAAACCAAGCAATGAAGTCCAGTGAACTCTCTCTAGACCTCTGTGGTAAACTGCTGAGACATAGATCAATGGGTCAAGGAGGAAACCACGAACCCAGTGGTCACTGCTACAGAGCTTCAGACGTCCTCCGCAGGGATGGAGAAGCTGCTGGAAGCACCTCAGCAGCTTTCCATCAGTCAGGTGTTTATGGTAGAGAGCGGTGGTGTGCCATCAATCACACTGATTCATCACCTTTGTGTGAGATCTGCTGTAAGTTTTAGACAGAACATTGTTACAGGAGTAGAGCAGCTTCAGAAGTACATCAATACTTAGGTTGTGTGCTGGTGACCGGAGCAGAGAGTTAGCTAGTTAGTTAGCCGTTTAGCTCTGAACGTACAGTGTAATGTATATGCAGTTAAGATGTTTGTGCTACAGCTACGACTCCTCAAGTTCCCACGTCTCCTCTGAGCTTCAACTACAGTCCAGACTCTTAGCCAGGAAGGTTAACAACACTGAGGCAGCTAAATACAGGATTCTGTCACTGGAGTGAGTCATTGTCAGTTAATGGTAAATATTTTTGATAGCAGTGATTTTTAGATATTTTTCCTCTATACTGGACATTTCATACGTTTACTGTCATTTAGCCAGGAAGGAGAGAAGTGAAGAAGTCTAGACAGAGAGCAGAAGATGCAGGAAAGACAGAAATCATGAGACAGAGAAGGCCTGAGTTTAAGAGAGATTTGCTGCTGCTACTGTAATGAAAAGGTTTGTTTAAAAAAAACATGGGTTCAGAACCTTTGGTATAATCCCGCTGACAAACAACCTACAGGCTCAGGTGAAAATATGACCTCCTTCGTGGCGATAACAAAGTGAGCAAAATGTGAATGACATTAAACACATGTACTAATATTATGGAGTCAACTTAAACTAAAAATACAACCACCAGTAACAAACATCTGGATAAATAAATCAAAAGGTAGAATTTATGGCTGTGCTGTTGGATGACATTAGTTTTAACAGGTGAAACAGAGAAAGTGTTGTTTTATAATTTAAGCTGGTTAATGTGGTTGGTTGTGTTTTTAAAATGACTTTGCCTAACATGGATGAAAAAGTGCTGATGGAGACAGTGGGCAGATCACTGTCAGCACACACTTTAGACTCCACTCTGTGTTGCCCAGTTAGAAACAAGAAATTCAGAGATCCGGAAAAAGCTTCTTTTGTGTAGACAGAAACAACAGAGCAGTAGTAATTAAAGACACTTTTCAAATATGTTTGACTCTTATTCTATTACATTAACCTTACTGTGTTTTAGTTTGTGTTGTTTGTAGTTTTTATGCTCATTTTATTTTTAGTTAAAGTTTACTGTTTAAACTGTGGTAATAATTGCTGTTGTTTTAACCTGTGTTAGGACTGTAAACTGTCTCTATAGCTTTGTATTACTCCAATCAAAATAATCAGTCTCTGCAGGTCCAGACATGAACCATGGCCTCTTTCTCAGGCTGCGTCCACACCACTACGTTTTGATATAAAGCAAATACCGTCTCCATCCAGACAAGTGTTGAACAGCATAGACAGTTGTAGCATTAAAATAGAGAATGTAAGTGAACAACAGCTGCTATGAAAGACAACAAGGTCAGTAACACTGTAATTTATTATCATGTTGTATTCACCACTGGTAGTTTCGGCTGATGAGAGCCAATCAGGAGAGACCGTGGGTGTCTATGTCATCGTTTCCAAAGGTCTCCGTTTCTGTCTGTCAGGACTACAAGACAACCCCAGAGTTTTCAAAATAAAACGGGTTCAGCAGTGTTTCTGAAAGTCTCAGTTTTTAGGGCTTGAAAACTCTCAAGTCGTGTGGACAGAGGAGGAAACGTAGGACAAGAGATGAGTTTTAAAACAAAAACATAGTAGTGCGGTTGTAGCCTCAGGAAGGATGAAAAACAGTTTTTCTGATGGTTTTAATTTTTTAAACGAGCCTCAGTCCATCTCTTAGGCAGTGGATTATGTCTGGATTGATCTGGATCTGTCCTGTGTTCAGAGGTCTGGACGTGTGTGTGTCAGGTAAAAACTGTGTGTGTTTTCCAGGTGTTGGAGAACTTCTCTGATGCTCCCATGACTCCCAAACAAATCCTCCATGTCATCCAGACCAAGGGGCTGAAGGAAATGAGGTCACACACACACACACACACACACACACACACACACACACACACCATGATATCTTATCATAGTTATGATGAGTGACACTTGAATTGTTCCACACTGTGTTGTTGCGCATTCTAACATTTGTTCCCATGTTGGAATGGGTGATCTGTTGTATCTGTACTATCCTGTCCAGTATTTGTTGTGGTCAGTGAACTCATCACACAGTACACACATCAACAGAATGTGTCAGTCTGGTTCTAACTCTGTTATGTTTTCTTTTACTCTGTCTGGACCACCTGACGTGTTGCTGCCCAACAGGAGGTAGGTGCTCACACTCATTACTCTCCTCTGTGTCATCTTCCTTTATCTTGTCCAAGTGTTGCCTCTACATTGTGTTTACATTAAGGTAAATGAGATGGATTTAATCAGGCTGAATTATTCAGCCTGTTGTTATTTTTTTATCTTGTTCACACGAACTGATGGACACAACAAAAAATAAAATGAATGTATTACAACAATTACCAGTGAGGAGTGATAGGTGATCTTGTCATTTTGGGCTCCTTTCAAAATAAACATGTATATACACACAAATACTGTCATAGACTGTATTATTAGATTAAAATAAATAGATGCTGCTCAAGTTTAATCTTTTCCTGTTTAAACATTTAACTAGAAGATTTCAGCTTCTCTTGATCAGAGGAAAAGTGATGTAACACACTGGATCTAAAACACACAGTCCATCTTCTGTTTTGGTTCATTATCAAAATCAGCCCACCCCACCCCCCAGAAACCAAATCACACCAATACATGTGTATTAGATAATGAAAAATGTTATTAAACTGTTTATTGATAAACTAAACAGGATGGAACATGATGCTGCAGTTAACTGGATCAGACAAAGTACTTCATCAGACTGATTCCAATATTACCAATTAACAATCTCCTGATTGAGCTGTAATATTTCCAAATATCAAGTGATACAGTCACAAGTGTTTAAGAGACAGAGGGGTGGTCATCTCAGTCTGATGTGTGTGTGTGTGTGTGTGTGTGTGTGTGTGTGTGTGTGTGTGTGTGTGTGTGTGTGTG
>NW_019174311.1:1703170-1715613 GCF_002260705.1 Seriola dumerili | reverse complement strand
TGTGTGTGTGTGTGTGTGTGTGTGTGTGTGTGTGTGTGTGTGTGTGTGTGTGTGTGTGTGTGTGTGTGTGTGTGTGTGTGTGTGTGTGTGCGCACGTGGACAGTGGGACAGCTCCCTTGGCGTGTCTGGTCACCATGCTGCACTCCCAGGTGAGAGGAGACCGAGTGAAGAACAGCATCTTCTTCAAGCTGCCTGGACGGATGAGTCTGTTCACCCTGAAGGTGAGGACCCTCCTCACTCACCTGTACATGTACCTGAGTTCATGTGACTGTCATCACTGGGGTCAAAAGAACATCTCTACAAACATTAAAGTTCATGATTCTACAAACACAGTTCAGTCAGTGATCTCTGAACCAGTCAGTTCACATCATCACATGAGCATCACAGGACGTATTACATTATTATTGTAATGAATCCCATGTATAAACAAACTGCAGGGTAAACATGAGTCGCATGATGCTTCAATGTAGCAGTGGATTTGATAAATGATGGACAGGGACCTGCTAACTCTGTACTGGTCTCTCTGTAGAAGAATGCCCTCCAGTGGACAAAGACAACTTCAGAGTCGGAGACGCTGGCCGAAGTGGCCGGCAGTACTGGCCACCAGGCTTCGAGCAGCGGCGGCCCTGCAGCAGGCTCGGCCGTGGTCCCAGTCGGTCCCACTGAGGCCACAGAGCAGGAGAGCTGTGACTCCACTGAGACCACCGCTGCTGCCAGTGGAGACAATGACGGTAACACCAGCACACACCAGCGACCTCTCCCATCATCCTCTGCTGCAGGGTCGTTCTGTTACTGTGTGGTGCAGTAAAGGCCAATTCAAGTCAGCTTTATTTATACAGCTGCAAATCACAACAGAAGTTATCTCAAGGCACTTTTCATACAGGGGCGACACGGTGGTGCAGTGGTTAGCACTGTCGCCTCACAGAGAGAAGGTTCTGGGTTTGAACCTGGCCTGTGGCCTTTCTGTGTGGAGTTTGCATGTTCTCCCTGTGCCTGCGTGGGTTCTCTCCAGGTGCTCCAGCTTCCTCCCACAGTCCAAAAACATGCACATTAGGTTAATTGGTGACTCTAAAGTGCCCATAGGTGTGAATTTGTGTGCAAGTGATTGTTTGTCTCTATATGTCAGCCCTGTGGTAGACTGGCGACCTGTCCAGGGTCTACCCGCCCTCACTGAATGTCAGCTGGGATTGGCTCCCCTACAAGGGTCACGGGGGGCCGCTTGGAGACAAGCGGTGTAGATAATGGATGGATGGACTTTTCATACAGACTAGGTCCAGACTGTCCCAGATTATTATTACAGACCCAATGTCCTCTATGAGCAGCATCTTTAACAGGTAGAACCTCAAACAGAACCAGACTGTTAGTGGACAACTGTCAACCAGAGGAAGAGAGAGAGCATCAGGAAAAACAACAGCTTTCACATGAAGATTGTATTATAATAATAAGTAATAATAAAAAGATCATTAAAGCTGCAAGCAGCGTTGAGCGGGCCCTTGCACTCTTGCGGATGCCAGGGGCGTTGGCAGGAGGCCGGTTAAAGCCGCCTTGCATTGTCACAACCAAATGACTCTATGCACACAAGTAAGATTTCCCTCATGCGCTGTGTGGCAGAAGACTGGGTGTATTACATGCAAGATGCACCTAACGTGTTATCTTGCTGCTGACGAAGTGCAGACAAGACCATGAAAATCTCATGTACATCAAATGATGATTGTCTCTCAAGGGTTATTCCCTGTATGTATGGTGGCGCTATGACTATGACTTCATATTACCATGCAGATGTCTTCAGTCTGGGATAAAACATATAAAGTATGGGGCAGTTTTGATAATATGTATTGGAGTTATAGCAACTTCCTCTTTCATGGCAAATCATTGAAATTTGCCATGCTGCCATGGGCAGGTCCTCCTACGAAAACTCAAAATATTTGCAATTTAGCATTGCAAAGGTCTTTAGATTAGACTGACCAAATATGATGTTGATCTGATTAATTGTCTAGGAGGAGTTTGTTAAAGTGTGACACCTGGAAATGGGGAAGAATGCACCAAAATTGTACACTAAAAGCAAAATGGCAGACTTCCAGTTAGGTTTAGGGTATGGGTCCAAGAGGCTTTTTTGTAGATTTCCATGGGGTACATATGCCTCCCAATTTTCTTACATCTAGGTGAATCCTGCTGTGTGGGCTACTGTGAAACATGACATTCTTCTGTCATGTCGAAACATCGATATTTGCCGTGCCGCCATGGACATGCTGTTCAATGACCCTGATATAGCTTCGCAATTTAACATCTAAAAGGTCTTAAAATGGTATGGACCAAATTTGGAGTTGATATGATTAAAACTCTAGGAGGTGTTTGTTAAAGTACGATGCCTGAAAATGGCGACAAAACGCACCCAAAGTTGCTAAATTCAATATGGCGGACTTCCGGTTGGGTTTAGTTTATGGGTCCAAGAGGCTTTTTTGTAGATCTCAATACAATACACCAGCCTACCAATTTTCATACCTCTAGGTTAAACGTACTGCGAGGGCTACTTAGTTGAAATATTGTAGGGGGTGCCCTTGAGCCGTTTTGCCATGCCCCTAAAAAAGCCCACTTCTGGTCTGGCGGGGAAAAAAAATGGATTAAATCCTTTATGATGTGTCCAATAATCCCACTGAATTTCATCAACATCCAAAGGACCTTTGTCCCGGCATGACTCGACGTTTGGGGGCGGTATGGAGCCCGTCGGCCACGCCCCAGCCTGATCGCTGTTGAATTTTGCGATTTTTGATGGCCTGGAGGCCTGTGCCAATTTTCGTGAGTCTTTGAATATGTTAAGGCCCTCAAAAATCAATTATTCCAGCAGAATAATAATAATCCTTCCAAAAACAATAGGTTCCTGGCACATGGACTGCTGCGCCCTGGCACACTCAGTGCTTGTGCCCTAATAATAATAATAAGAGTAGGCAGAAGGTTGTCTGCCGTCACGAATCCAGACTGTGTAGGTCCAGAGGCAGAAAGACCTGGAGAGGGAGGGGGAGAGGGAGGGGGAGGGGAGGGGCGAAGAGGGAGAGGGAGAGGGAGAGGGAGAGAGAGAGAGAGAGAGAGAGAGCTACACCAGTTATTTCTAGGACTGCCCCCAAAGATTCAAGTCATGAGTCGACGTGTTGTCAGATGCTTATATTCATTTAAATATTTTAAATAAATATTTTTGGGTAAATCAGAGAATGGTTTGAGTCCAGGACTGACAAAGACTGTCCTGTACTGTGCTGTTCAGTATAGGATGTCTAGTTCAGTTTGTGTTGTGGTCCAGATGAATATAATCCAGCTTTAACCATGAACGTTACATCGTAACGTTTTGTGTTCTGACGTCGGTCTACGACGTGTCAAGGAATAAAATCATACAAGTGTTTGAGAGGATTTTATATCCTAAATGCTAATCTTTATTTATCAATAATTTTTTACATCCTGCACTTTCATAGATCTTAAGTTTATTATTATATTATTTATTTCTTATTTATTTGAAAACCTTCTGAAGCACTTTAAGTCTTGTTAGTAGATTGCAGCAACATAAATAGTATGTAGATGACAGTTGACCGATGTTTTTATTTTTATTTTTTAAAAGAAACGTCCTTTATGTTCATTTCTTGAAGAAACAACAGTCGTCCAGTTTAAACTTATGTCCAGTTTGTCACTGGGTTACAAGTTCATGACACTTTCCTTTTTAAAGTTAAGTAAATTGAATGTAATGTTCATGTCTTTTTTTCTTCACTGTACTGAAAACAAACTGAACCGTGAATTTAAAACCACTGAAACACAGAACTCATGAATTCATACACTGATTATGACAAAAAATGTTTAACAGGACAAAAGGAAGTGATGACATTTGATATCCAAAAGGATGTAATGAATGGAGCTCTAAGTGTGTTTTTCCCTGACTTGAAGCCTCAGTGGACGAGAGCTCGTCCAGTGCCTCCTGCTCCACAGAGCTGCAGGCTCCCAGCTCCCAGCCCCAGACCCGTCTCAGCAGGGCAGCAGGACAGCAGGGACGTACAGACGCACAGCAGACCCAGCACACCCAACACGCCCAAACCAGACTGAGCCGCTCCAGACAGGTGAGACACCTGCTGCTTCATGTGTACCGTGGAAGTGATAACATATGCTCTGTGGTCCAGGGTTTGAGAGCATGTCTGTAGAGTCAGTCACAGCACTAGTTGTTTTTTACAGAATGAAGTGTAACTGCTGCAGGACTGTCTTCATGAGCTCAACATACTAACTGTAGAACTGTCTGCTGTCTCCACCTGCCATCACCTGCCCATCACATCATGTGTGTTACAGTCAGGGAGGCAGAGGAAGAAAGCAGTCATGATGCCTCGTGTTGTCCTCACGCCTCTGAAAGTGAATGGAGAGCATGTCCCTTCAGGTAAGTACCTCTCCCATTAACAGCACAGCAGTAACCTAGCAGCAGGTTGAGCATCAGGCTAAACATGCGCTTACAAAGCAGCAGGTTCTGCATCAGGCTAAACCTGTGCTAATGTAGCAGCAGGTTCAGCATCAGGCCAGACCTGCACAAACGTAGCAGCAGGTTCAGCATCAGGCTAAACCTGCGCTAACGTAGCAGCAGGTTCAGCATCAGGCCGGACCTGCGCAAACGTAGCAGCAGGTTCAGCATCAGGCTAAACCTGTGCTAACGTAGCAGCAGGTTCAGCATCAGGCCGGACCTGTGCAAAGGCAGCAGCAGGCTGCACTAAGGAAGCAGGAGGTTCAGCATCAGGCTAAAACTGCACAAACGTAGCAGCAGGTTCAGCATCAGGCTAAACCTGCGCTAACGTAGCAACAGGTTCAGCCTCAGGCCGGACCTGCGCAAACGTAGCAGCAGGCTGCGCTAAGGAAGCAGCAGGTTCAGCATCAGTTTTAAACTGCGCTAATGAAGCAGCAGGTTCAGCATCAGGCTAAAACTGTGCTAATGAAGCATCAGGTTCAGTAACAGGCTAACCTGTGCTAATGAAACAGCAGGTTCAGCATCAGGCTAAAACTGCGCTAAGGAAGCAGCAGGTTCAGCATCAGGCTAAAACTGTGCTAATGAAGCATCAGGTTCAGTATCAGGCTAACCTGTGCTAATGAAGCAGCAGGTTCAGCATCTGGCCGGACCTGCGCAAATGTAGCAGCAGGCTGTGCTAAGGAGGCAGCAGGTTCAGCATCAGGTTAAATCTGTGCTAACGTAGCAGCAGGCTGTGTTAAAGAAGCAGCAGGTTCAGCATCAGGTTAAAGCTGCGTTCTTTGCTGCTGCAGGGCCCATGAAGAGGAGTCGAGGAGGGGTGGATGTTGACTTTGAAACACCTGGATCCATCCTGGTCAACACCAACATCAGAGCTCTCATCAATGTGCGGACCTTTTCAGCCTTTCCCACACACTCTCAGCAGCAGCTGCTTCAGCTGCTGCCAGAGGTCGACCGACAGGTGTGTGGTTTTCTGTCTTCAGTTTGTCTGCAGTGATATTACACAGCCTGGTGGACAGTAACTATCACACAGCAGGAAATCAAGGTCAACATCATGAACCACTGAACTACATCTGTTTCATCTGTTGATAATACAGTTAATGATATGAATGTGGATCTACAGTTTGTAAATTGTACAATAACAACCTCATTTTCAGATCTGTTTTACCATCAAACAGCTTTTCTTTTTTCTTTTGCATGACTGAAACATGAAGCTCATTTACACGTCATGAAACTCAGGCCTCGTTCTGTTGTTTACAGTCAGTTTAAAGCATGTGAGGCAGAAGTGTTCACTGCTCTCTTTGCAGATCGGACCTGATGGGATGGCCAGACTGAGCAGCTCAGCTCTCAACAACGAGTTCTTCACCCATGCCTCCCAGAGCTGGAAGGAGAGGCTGGCTGAGGGTAAGGACTGTTCAGTCATCAACAAACATCAGATCAGATGACACCTGATAGGAATGTATTGATCACTGTGGTGAAGGTTGGAGTTGAATGAAAGGAGGCAGAACACACTGATGCATGATCTGCTTCTACTGGCTGCCAGTCTGTTAACCCTTCACCTGTGTTTGACCTGTTCAGGTGAGTTCACTCATGAGATGCAGGTGCGTTTCCGACAGGAGATGGAGAAAGAGAAGAAGGTGGAGGTGTGGAAGGAGAAGTTTTTTGAAGAATACCACGGGCAAAAGTAAGAGTGAAGACATTTATCCACATCTGAATCTGCTCTGTCATAGTGTGGGGTGGGTGGTTTACAGGTCAGAGTATTGTTCGTGTTTATTGACTGAACATTGTTTACATCAAGAATCAATAGTATGTTGTAGACATTTGTGTTTGACCCAGTGTTTTAAACACACAGTCTAACTTCTGCCTCTAGGGGCCTCTCAATCTAAACTATAACAAAAGACGTTCAGTGACGTCTTGAAATAGCGTCGGATCATGGGAGTTGTTGTCTTCACCACCATCACTATAAGCTCCTCCCAGTTTGGATTCCTTCAGTGTCAGTGGTTCAGGAAATCAAACAGACCTGGTGATTAGAACCGTTAAAAACACTGAATAAAGCAGTCTGACATTTAAAGTCAGTGTTTGAGCGACGCTGTACAGAGCAGAGACTCTAGGAAGAGTTGGAGCTGAGTTTGATTCTAACATTTGTTCTGATTGTTTCTCTGATAACTTATGAACCAGACGTTCAGGAGGTTTTTACCAGCAGCTGAATTATCCACAGAGGTGTCCTCCTCTCCATAACAAACACACCAGGAGATTAAAACCAGTAGAAACACCCATAAAGCTGTTTCACTTTAAACTTCAGATATTCACAGACGCTCTTCAGTGACACAGGACAGGACGTCTCCAGCAGCTGGGAGCTGAGCTGTCCAACATTTCCTCAGTTTGTTTCCCTGATAACTTCAGATCCAGACGGCCGACGACTAAAATCCTTCATCTGGTTCAAATATAGAGTGAAAACCACCAAGGTGTAAAAAGTGTATGTGGCTTAAAACTAGATAAAAGTCAATGTTGAGCTTCTCAGACAAACACACTGACACATGATCATAGAGGATATGATGTCACTGACAAGCAACCAATGAAACGTTACCATGATTAAAATCACAGATTTCTCTAGTTTGAGAATTGATGGAAACATTTGGGATAATGTAAGAACACAACTCAACAACATTTAGAGCACAGGTCTAGTTTTTAGAGATTTCAATGTGGCGAAGTTATAGATTAATTTGAAGTTGTTTATGTCTCCTGAGCTCCACGTGGTCTAGACGAGTATGCATCTGAACTGTGGTGTGTTTGGCTGCAGGTCCGGTCTAACACGAGAGGAGTCTCTGAAACTCACCATGAGTGAAGCCAGTGAAGTTGGAGCCAGTGTGCTGGACAGTGATGTGGCAGTGGTGACGAGCGGTGCCCCCAAGAGACGCAGCGTGGGTCGGCGGAGGAGAGACGGCAGGATGAGGAGACGCACGCGAGCTGACCTGCGTCGCAGGGCCCGCAGGCCCCTTTGTAAGGCCCCTGCTGCAGCCCTTCAGTCTGCAGACACAGCTGAGGCCAGTGCTGCAGTCGACATGTCAACGGTTTCTGTTGGCTCGCCTGTGTCCGATGCCACCGTGGTTCAGGGCGAGGTTGTGCTGCAGGCCGAGTGTGGCGTGGAGCTCCCAGCCGAGAGCGCCTCCATGGAGCCAAAGCCCTCCCCCGACCCGGAGCCGGTCACATTACCGGCCTCCACCCCCACCCCCACCCCCACTCCCACTCCCAGCCCCAGCCCCAGCCCAGCCTCTACCAGTGCAAACGAGGAGCCCGAGGTGACAGCCCGCCTGCTCCCCGAGGAGGCTGCACCTGTCCTGACCTCCACCTCCTCCCCGTCCTCCTCCTCCTCTGTCTCGTCTGCCTCCTCACCCGCCTCCTCACCCTCCTCACCTTCTGATAGACAGGGAGCTTTTGCTGCTGGCTTGGACTCATCTTCATCCTCCTCAGCATCTTCCAGCGCCGCAGTGGCGGCCGATCCCCTGGACGACACCGCCTCCGTGGTCACATCCGTCACAGGCGGCACTGTCACCAGCAGCCGAGAGAGCAGCCCCTCCGCCAGCCCAGCCAGCACCCCAGCCCCAAGCGCCCAGCTCAAGGAGCAGAAGAGGAGGCCAGAGGAGACTCAGGCCTTCTCCAGCTTCCCCGAAAAGAGGCCGCGGCTCGACGACCGTCAGTCCTTTCGTACCACAATCGACGGTGTCCGTTCGGAGAAGCCGCAGCCGACAACAGAAGAGCCCAAGGTGCCGCCTATCAGGGTAAGACTGAGCTGCACACACCTGCACACACCAATCATTCACCTGTTGTTCAGGTTCACTCACTGTCCCTGTGTCTCTGTCTCAGATTCAACTGTCCAGAATCAAACCTCCCTGGGTCAAGGGCCACCCAACCTACCAGATCTGCCCCCGGATCGTGCCCCCCGGCGAGGGCTCGCGGCGGTCGGGGACGGGGGGCGCACGCACCTTGGCAGACATCAAAGCCCGCGCCCAGCAAGCCCGGGCCCAGCGCGAGGCCGCTGCTGCTGTTGCAGCCTCTGGCGACGGGGCGGGGTCGGCCGGGGTCCGGTTGCGGCCTGCTGCTGGGCTACCGGATAGCAGCAGTGGAAGAAGAGCACGAGAGCATCCGGGACCTATCGAGCCCGGAGGAGGAGGAGGAGGAGGAGGAGGAGGAGGAGGAGCCGCAACACGGATCCCCGGCCGACCCCGCCCCGTCGCCAGAGGCTGCAACAGCAGCAGCGGCCTCGCGCTGGGCCCGGGCTTGGCTGGGCGCGGGCTTTGATGTCTGCAAGGTGCGTGCGCCCCCCGTCCCGACCGCCGCGAGCCCTCGCGCGGGGGCACGATCCGGGGGCAGATCTGGTAGGTTGGGTGGCCCTTGACCCAGGGAGGTTTGATTCTGGAACAGTTGAATCTGAGAACAGAGACCAAGGGACAGTGAGTGAACCTGAACACAGGTGAATGATTGGTGTGTGCAGGTGTGTGCAGCTCAGTCTTACCCTGATAGGCGGCACCTTGGGCTCTTCTGTTGTCGGCTGCGGCTTCTCCGAACGGACACCGTCGATTGTGGTACGAAAGGACTGACGGTCGTCGAGCCGCGGCCTCTTTTCGGGAAGCTGGAGAAGGCCTGAGTCTCCTCTGGCCTCCTCTTCTGCTCCTTGGAGCTGGGGCTTGGGTGGGGGTGCTGGCTGGGCTGGCGGAGGGGCTGCTCTCTCGGCTGCTGTGACAGTGCGCCTGTGACGGATGTGACCACGGAGGCGTGTCGTCCAGGGGATCGGCCGCCACTGCGGCGCTGGAAGATGCTGAGGAGGATGAAGATGAGTCCAAGCCAGCAGCAAAAGCTCCCTGTCTATCAGAAGGTGAGGAGGGTGAGGAGGCGGGTGAGGAGGCAGACGAGACAGAGGAGGAGGAGGACGGGGAGGGGGGAGGTCAGGACAGGTGCAGCCTCCTCGGGGAGCAGGCGGGCTGTCACCTCGGGCTCCTCGTTTGCACTGGGTAGAGGCTGGCTGGGCTGGGGCTGGGAGTGGGAGTGGGGTTGGGGGTGGGGGTGGAGGCCGGTTAATGTGACCGGCTCCGGGTCGGGGAGGGCTTTGGCTCCATGAGACGCTCTCGGCTGGGGAGCTTCCACGCCACACTCGGCCTGCAGCACAACCTCGCCTGAACGCACGGTGGCATCGACACAGGCGAGCCAACAGAACCGTTGACATGTCGACTGCAGCACTGGCCTCAGCTGTGTCTGCAGACTGAAGGGCTGCAGCAGGGCCTTACAAAGGGGCCTGCGGGCCCTGCGACGCAGGTCAGCTCGCGTGCGTCTCCTCATCCTGCCGTCTCTCTCTCCGCCCGACCCACGCTGCTTCTCTTGGGGGCACGCTCGTCACCACTGCCACATCACTGTCCAGCACACTGGCTCACAACTTCACTGGCTTCACTCATGTGAGTTTCAAGAGACTCTCTCGTGTTAGCCCGACCTGCCAGCCAAACACACCACAGTTCAGATGCATACTTCGTCTAGACCACGTGGAGCTCAGGAGAACATAAAACAACTTCAAATTAATCTATAACTTCGCCACAATTGAAATCTCTAAAAACTAGACTGTGCTCTAATGTTGTTGAGTTGTGTTCTTACATTATCCCAAATGTTTCCATCAATTCTCAAACTAGAGAAATCTGTGATTTTAATCATGGTAACGTTTCATTGGTTGGCTTGTCAGTGACATCATATCCTCTAGATCATGTGTCAGTGTGTTTGTCTGAGAAGCTCACATTGACTTTATCTAGTTTTAAGCCACAATACACTTTTTACCCCTTGTGGTTTTTCACTCTATATTTGAACCAGATGAAGGATTTTAGTCGTCGGCCGTCTGGATCTGAAGTTATCAGGGAAACAAACTGAGGAAATGTTGGACAGCTCAGCTCCCAGCTGCTGGAGACGTCCTGTCCTGTGTCACTGAAGAGCGTCTGTGAATATCTGAAGTTTAAAGTGAAACAGCTTTATGGGTGTTTCTACTGGTTTTAATCTCCTGGTGTGTTTTGTTATGGAGAGAGGAGACACCTCTGTGGATAATTCAGCTGCTGGTAAAAACCTCCTGAACGTCTGGTTCATAAGTTATCAGAGAAACAATCAGAACAAATGTTAGAATCAAACTCAGCTCCAACTCTTCCTAGAGTCTCTGCTCTGTACAGCGTCGCTCAAACCACTGACTTTAAAATGTCAGTCTGCTTTATTCAGTGTTTTTAAACGGTTCTAATCACAGGTCTGTTTGATTTCCTGAACCACTGACACTGAAGGAATCCAACTGGGAGGAGCTTATAGTGATGGTGGTGAAGACAACAACTCCCATGATCCGACGCTATTTCAAGACGTCACTGAACGTCTTTTGTTATAGTTTAGATTGAGAGGCCCCTAGAGGCAGAAGTTAGACTGTGTGTTTAAAACACTGGGTCAAACACAAATGTCTACAACATACTATTGATTCTTGATGTAAACAATGTTCAGTCAATAAACACGAACAATACTCTGACCTGTAAACCCACCCACCCACACTATGACAGAGCAGATTCAGATGTGGATAAATGTCTTCACTCTTACTTTTGCCCGTGGTATTCTTCAAAAAAACTTCTCCTTCCACACCTCCACCTTCTTCTCTTTCTCCATCTCCTGTCGGAAACGCACCTGCATCTCATGAGTGAACTCACCTGAACAGGTCAAACACAGTGAAGGGTTAACAGACTGGCAGCCAGTAGAAGCAGATCATGCATCAGTGTGTTCTGCCTCCTTTCATTCAACTCCACCCTTCACCACAGTGATCAATACATTCCTATCAGGTGTCATCTGATCTGATGTTTGTTGATGACTGAACAGTCCTTACCCTCAGCCAGCCTCTCCTTCCAGCTCTGGGAGGCATGGTGAAGAACTCGTTGTTGAGAGCTGAGCTGCTCAGTCTGGCCATCCCATCAGGTCCGTACTGCAAAGAGAGCAGTGAACACTTCTGCTCACATGCTTAAAACTGACTGTAAACAACAGAACGAGGCCTGAGTTTCATGACGTGTAAATGAGCTTCATGTTTCAGTCATCAAAAGAAAAAGAAAGCTGTTTGATGGTAAAACAGATCTGAAAAGGAGGTTGTTATTGTACAATTTACAAAACTGTAGATCCACATTCATATCATTAACTGTATTATCAACAGATGAACAAATGTAGTTCAGTGGTTCATGATGTTGACCTTGATTTCCTGCTGTGTGATAGTTACTGTCCACCAGGCTGTGTAATATCACTGCAGACAAACTGAAGACAGAAAACCACACACCTGTCGGTCGACCTCTGGCAGCAGCTGAAGCAGCTGCTGCTGAGAGTGTGTGGGAAAGGCTGAAAAGGTCCGCACATTGATGAGAGCTCTGATGTTGGTGTTGACCAGGATGGATCCAGGTGTTTCAAAGTCAACATCCACCCCCCTCGACTCCTCTTCATGGCCCTGCAGCAGCAAAGAACGCAGCTTTAACCTGATGCTGAACCTGCTGCTTCTTTAACACAGCCTGCTGCTACGTTAGCACAGATTTAACCTGATGCCTGAACCTGCTGCCTCCTTAGCACAGCCTGCTGCTACATTTGCGCAGGTCCGGCCAGATGCTGAACCTGCTGCTTTCATTAGCACAGGTTAGCCTGATACTGAACCTGATGCTTCATTAGCAAGTTTTTAGCCTGATGCTGAACCTCCTGCTTCCTTAGCGCAGTTTTAGCCTGAATGCTGAACCTGCTGTTCATTAGCACAGGTTAGCCTGTTACTGAACCTGATGCTTCATTAGCACAGTTTTTAGCCTGATGCTGACCTGCTGCTTCATTAGCGCAGTTTAAAACTGATGCTGAACCTGCTGCTTCCTTAGCGCAGCCTGCTGCTACGTTTGCGCAGGTCGCGGCCTGAGGCTGAACCTGTTGCTACGTTAGCGCCCCGGTT
>NW_019174311.1:1672078-1703145 GCF_002260705.1 Seriola dumerili | reverse complement strand
CTGCTGCTGGGCTACCGGATAGCAGCAGTGGAAGAAGAGCACGAGAGCATCCGGGACCTATCGAGCCCGGAGGAGGAGGAGGAGGAGGAGGAGGAGGAGGAGGAGAGGAGGAGGAGGAGGAGGAGGAGGAGGAGATAGTGGGATGGAGGAGCAGGGATCGTCTTCAGGCGCTAATTCGTCTGGAACACAACTACTGCTTCTCAGTGTAGATCCCACACCCCAGCCCTCCCCCTCCCTGTCCACTACCTCCACCTCCATGTCCCTGGAGCCCTCGCAGACACCCAGCCCCCCTCGAGAGGAGGCAGTTGGGGGGCCAGAGTCTGTAGAGGAAATAGAAGCTACATCCGCCGGAGTTCAGAGCCCCCCCAACGGGATCGCAGACAAGGCTGCTGACTCGCCAGAGCCCGACACTGTAGCCGAGTCTGTGGTCCCCCAGCCCACCAGGAAAAGCCAGGTGCCAGAGTCGGTGGCAGCCCCCTCAGAGAGGCCAGGCCAAGTCTGTGAAAAACCCTCACTGGCCCCGACTTCAATCCCTGATTCCCTCCCCAGGTTCGGGGCTCAGGGTGTGGATGTTATTCAGACGCTGGCCAGCTCCAAGGAACAAGGGAAAGAGGCCGGGCAGGGGGGTGTCATCCAGCATGGCTCCCATCACGTGGACCCCCAGGAGCCCCTCCCTCACTCAGCTGCAGAGACAACAGGTGTGGACTCTGTGTCCGGAGCAGAGAAGGAAGACGAGGCGGGTACTCACAGCGACTCCACGGAAACCGCCTCAGACTGTGAGAACGAGAGTCAGGACGATGAGCAGCAGCAGCCAGACCAGGACTGGGGCCCCCTCCTGAGCACCCAGAGAAACAGCCAGCTGGTCATATGCAGCTCTCAGAACCAGCAGCCAGTCATCCAGGCCCACGTGTCCAGCCGCCAAGGTCAGACCGTCATTCAGCCCTGCTTCCCCAACAGTTTGCCCCGCCCCCATTCTGTGGACCAGCAGTCTCACACTCAGGGGCTCAAGGACCCTAGTGTCGTGGTCAAACTGGAACCAGTGGACGACGGACGAGCCCCCAGACAGAGTTCTGCTGAGGAGGATTGTCGTGGAGGTGTGAAGTCCTCGGTGTCCTCCAGGAGACCGTCCAGCTCCTCCAGACCCGTGTCCAGCGTGGAGGCCAACAATCCTCTGGTCACCCAGCTGCTGCAGGGCAGCCTGCCCCTGGAGAAGGTCCTCCCCCCACACTCTGCCAACAGGCTGGAGATCAGCCGACTGCCAGGACCCCAATCCAGACCGCTGCCACCAAGGACCCCAGGGCCTCGCCACAGGCCTGAGGCCTCTGCCCAGTCTTCTAGTCCAGAACTGAATGTGGTCTCTCAGCTCCACATCAAGTCTCCGACAGGCCGCTCGGTGTCATGTGTGATGGAGGGCCCCGCTGTGTCACAGTATCAGTCCCAGCAGGCCCCCGGGGCTGTGCCGGTCATCACCCCCCTGCCCCCCTCCTCCTCCTCCAGGAGTAAGTCAGAGCCCAACTACCAGAGTGCTGTGGAGTCGGCCGTCATCAAAGAGTCTCGTGGCCCCCAGCCCTCCCCCGGGGCGACTCCGGACCGGCCCCAGCCAGCCCACCGGACCATGCCTAACGGGCCGTCTCCTCCCCACGCAGACACCTGTCCCACGGAGATGCTGCCTACTATTAAGATTAACTGGCGCCCCCCCCAGTCTCAGCTCCCCCACCCTCACCAACAGCAGCTCTCTCCTGCACCCACTATAAAAAATGAAGCGGTGATGCGCCCCTCCTGCCAGGCTCTGGCCAAATCCTCTCCCACTGTACCCATGAGTGTCACCAAAAAGGAGCCATTGAGCTCTATGGACAGCTACCTGAGCGGGGGGGCAATGGAGGGGCTCCTTAACATGGAGATGACTTTAGCCAGGATGGCAAAAAAGGAGCACATTAAAGCTCCCTACTCCTCTGGCTCCCCCTCCACCTCCTCCTCTCCTTCCCCCTCCTCCTCTGCCTCCTCTCTCCCTTTCCAGCTGTATGGGAAGCTGCCCAAGCCGGGCGGAGGTGTGGGCGCCGTGAGCTACACAGCCAACGTGTCAGTCATGGACAATGGCGGCTTCTCGCGGAGCATGGCGGACGGCGTGCTGCAGCTGCACCCCCGCCTGGCCTCCGGTCAGACCCTGAGCATCCAGGCCTTCACTGACAGCACAACGGAGGAGGTGGCGCTCAAGTGCTCATGTCGCCTCAAAGCCATGATCATGTGCCAGGGCTGCGGCGCCTTCTGCCACGACGACTGCATCGGGCCCTCCAAACTCTGCGTGTCGTGTCTGGTGGTCAGATAGCATGGTGACTGTGTGTGTACAGGATCAGGACTGGGGCGCTCTGAAGGAGGGGGGGCCTGACAGGCAGGACTTGTATAATATAACTGGTCTGTATTTTTTGTTGTTACAGATTTTCAGATTTTTTAGTTGTACTGATATATTGTTATTATTGTTATTATTATTATTATTATTATTATTATTATTATTATTATTATTATTATTATTACTATTGTGAATTTGGGGCATGATTGATTGTAAATTGTGCCTTTTTTTTTTTCTCTCCTCAAAAACATTTACCTCATCTTATCTCGTTCCACCTCTCATCACTCGGTGGCCATGTTTGTTTTGGTCCCTGTCTCCTCAGCAGACTGGGACTTGTTGTCTCTTTGCGCAGAAGAAGTATTTTTTTAACCATTAAAATGAGTAAAAGTTTGTTTGTGTTTGACTCGTTCACTTCAGCTCCAGTCTGAAAATAAAATGATCAGTGAGTGGTCCAAGGCTTTTTGAATCCTTCGTACCTGTGTCAACAAAACCTTGACCCCCCCACACACCTGACTGTAGAGATCCTCCATCACAGTCCACTGTCAACCCTAATTCAGGACCATGTAACACCAGGACCAGGATCACAAGGACTGATACTGAGGCAGCTGATGAACTTCTGAATGTTTCCACATCCACCAATGATTTAATGAACATGTAGCATCTCTTTAATGCTTCATGTTTATTGTGTGTGATCATGTTGATGCTAATGATTCTGGCACAGGAAACAACTGACTGTCAGCAGTGTTGATACGGCTGCTGTTGATCACTAAATGAAGAATGGGACACACTGTCAGAAGACTGAACAGCACAGAAACATCTGGTCCACACCTGGGTCCAGTTTCCAGTTTCACAGACTTGTCTACATACACATACACACACACACATATATATATATATATGTATGTATGTGTGTGTGTATAGTGTTGGTCTAGTCTTCATGTTGCTCATAGATCAGTCTAATGTTAGTCAGAAAAATAAAGGCTGACTCATTTTGAGTGAAAAACATTAGGCACCTTACCCCCAGACTAATTTAGGCCTAAGACCAATGTTACCATGGTAACAATGACACCTGCGCTGACCAGAGCACCCAATGACAAAAAAACAGGAAAACATGGCTGATAATTTGTGTTTTGCTAACATTGTTATGGAGAGAGCAAAGAGAAGAGAAAGAGTTTTTAAACCAACTCAGATTTTTCTTTCTATTGTTTCACTCTTCAATGAATTTGTAAAATGTCCTCCAAAAAACAAAGTGAGCTGAGTGGTTGGATGTGGTTCCTCAGTCTGGCATTTTTTAAATTTACCCAGAATTTATTTTACCACAGTCTGTGACTTAATATAGTCAAGAACTGAACTGCTTTGTGTAGCAGATGAATTCAGACTCAGTCGATCTGAAGTCTGACTGTTTGTTATACATAAGCCTCAGTCAAAGTCTGTCTGTGTGAAACTGGCCCCTGGTCTGGAGTCTAAAGGGTGGCAGTGCCTCATACATGTGACAAAGATGTTATAGTGTTTGAGGGTATATGAGATATATATGAGTGTATTGGTCACATGACCATCAGTGGCTAAAGGATGTGATGAAGAAGATGTAGAGACGTTGAGGCTCTAAACGACGACGTGTTTTCACTGATCTGTTCCCCTGCTGATCCCCTGTGTCTTTATTCCAAGGAGACGCTCAAGACAAACTTCAACACAACATAAACCAACAGGAGAAATCATGAGACTCTTTCTACAACAATAAACAATGTGTTTGACTGTGAGGAGCAGTTTGTTGTTTAGAAAAACAGAGGCCACTCGTCCACATGCACTGTGGGTTAACCTTTATTTCAAGAGCAACTTAAAGACTAATCCTGACACAGCCATCATTAACACAGACGATACAAAATAAATATTCACCATCACTTTGTTCTTCATCACCAAATAAATAACAAATATGTGCAGCTCAATATTCACAGTGTATTGCAATGTACTGAAAATAGTTTGTGGAAATAAAAAGGAAAATCATATAAACATAAGCACCAAAAAATATTTTAGAAAATTATTAAAAACTTTCAGTTACAAAATATTTGCACTTAAAAAGATCCTGTATTTTAAATAAATAATAAGATTTATAAAACAATTCATAGTTGATATCTTAAAATATTTCCTCTTTGTTCAACAGTGCAGAGGAAACGATCACCTTCTCTTGGTTACTGGTTAAAATCTTCTCAGGTAGCATTTTCAAATAAATAAAAAAAACTGAATAAATAGATAATGTTTCATAAATAAGCCAACACAAAAATAATACAGCAGACATGAGTAAATAAGTTGTTATTAAACCAACATTTGCAAAGGACTTAAATAGTTACACAGCAATTGTAAGAATGAATCTACAAACTAGTCCTGGAGGTGCAACATCACTATGCTCTTATAGATACTATCAACATTATTGTGTAATGGGATATGTTCACTAACTAATCTGTTCACTGCTCTGTGTGCACAGTCACAGTTTGATCCACACCCTCGTCTCTTCACACTCACACCATCATAAAGCAACATGCAAACAGGAAACAAACGCAAACAACAGATGACAAAGTTCCAAATCAGAAGAATTAATTACATACAGTATCTAAAGGTATGGAAAGAAAGAGTGTTGCTGTGGGGACCGTGGCCCTACTCTGTCACACCTCGATGCCTTTCACAGCCTGATTGATGGACTCGAGCAGGGCCCGGTTCTCAGGGTTCTGGTAGCAGTCTTTATTAGTAAACATGTGGGTCAGGGTGTCCACGTAGCTGTCGAAGTTCTGCTCGGACAGCGGCTCCTGCTGAACACACACAAGGTCAAAGGTCAAGTCTTGTACGTCTGAGTCAGAGTCGTAAACCTGGACTTGTGACTCTTCACACATAATAACAATGATTCTGAGCTGCACATCATTCAGTCTGCGTTAGAGCTCCCTGTCAGCAGGGAAACAACAGACTGGTCACCAGTCTTGTCCCACCTGTGAGGCCAGGTCCAGCAGATCCCAACACCCCACAGACACTGTATGCACTGGTGTAGTGTATTTGTGTAAGTACAGGTATTATGTTAATTAAGGTTTACAGTTAGACTGAGAAGCAGCTTCATCTGAACATTTCTGACAGAGAACAATGTTTTTAGACACATCATTTAATTTACATTGACTCATTTGACACGCTTTTAGCTGTTAGAATTAAATGTATTAAATTCAAACTGTCCAGACAAAATGATCCAAATATAACTGAAACCATTTGATTAATAAAGTGACAGCAGGTGTTCCTCATGACATCACGTCCTTCCTCAGACCAACTGAGTGCTAGATGTTTGATGTTTAAATACGAACCTGCAGCTACACCTATTTTGGCGTTGTTGGCAGTATCAGGAGTATTTTATGCTGGTTGGTGAGTACGTTCCCTTCATCATGACGAACAGTAATGAAAGTGCTGATGCTGTTCCTAATACTCCCATTGTCACATCAGTTTGTACCCTTTTTTCTGTGGCTCCAGGTACACATAAGCTTTCAGGTAAGACATCTGCCATTATTATATCTGAATGGAAAGCTGCCTTACAAATGATGGTGATTGTTCAATATATTTCTCAGACCCACCAGGTAGATCTAGAGTTAAGTGCCTAGAGGGGGAGGCAAAGAGAGAAATACCCATATTGTAACAGTCAAATAGATTTTTGACAAACTTAAGGAGTTGTATGGGGATAGGGTGCCTACCTCGGTTCTGCGCTCTCTATATTTCAGCTGCACCCAGAAAGCTAGGGAGACTACCCTGTTCTTTGGGTGGCCTTCGGGAAACTACACTCAGACATGAGTTACACACAAAGCTGTTAGTACAAGAATACCTAACCTTTGCCCAGGTGATACAGGAAGTGCTGGCCTTTGTAGAGGGTTATAGGAAGGAAGAAATTCCTGCTCAGACTTACGCTGTCTGAAAAACTAACCCCCTGTTCAGCCTGATGTGGCTCCATGGCCTTACTATCGTGTTCAGTCTTATGTCCCCCAACAGGAAAAATGCATGGTCATGGATTTGCAGCAGATGAAGGAATTGAAGCATGAGTTTCCAGAGCAGTTTACTTCTCGATCTCGAGAGCTGATCCAGGAGGTGAAAGAACAACAGAAGTCAGCCCCAGAGAGCTAGACACCCAACATCAATCCTCATGAGCCCTGTGTTGCATTTCAGCATAGGAGGAAAGAATATGGTGAGCAGAGTCAACAAAGACACCAGGGAAAGTTTTGGCCTTCTGATAGTCCCTCTTACTACCTCCAGCAGAGGTTCGCAGCGATCACCAAGTAGCCAAGGAAGGGTGAGTACAGTGGTTCAAGGCAAAATGGAAGATGGCAGAAATAGTCCAACCTGGTATGTAATTACTATAAAAAGAGGGGATAACCATCCACAGCAACCTGAATTAGAGGGTCCAGCTGTAGAGAGCTGCCCAGCAGGAAAAAGTGACACCCACATTAACCAGGCTCACTTACCTGGAGAAAGTCCTACTATTGATGTAAAAATAGAAGGTATCACTCAAGTGATTTCTCTGCCTCCACCACAGGTTGACAAGCGTGGTGCTGAGCCCTATGACAGTGTTAAAGGGAAAAACTGTTTGCCGCTGCAGATGGAAGAGTGGGTTTTGTCCGCCTTATGATCAAGAACTGAATCTGAATCCCTACACAGAATGAGCAGATCATTTATGGCCACACAAGGGCTGGACTGCATGGTCAGGATTATCAGGCAGTGTTGGAGCTGCTTGGATTCCACAAAGAGCACAGTGGCAATGGTACAGGGAGGTAGAATTCCAGCTCAGAAACTGTGGCCAGACACTTGTCTACTTGCATCGCTATCAGAAGCTGGGAGAGGTCTACCAAGTTGATGACCCCAGCTGCTGTGAGTATGTGAGCTGTGATCATCAACTTGGTAGACCTCACAGTCTTACAGAACAGAATGTGTAAGTGAGTGCCCACTCTGCCTGTGTTGCCCAAACAAAAGCAGCTGATACACCCTACCCAGTCAGCCTCTCCACAGAAAGCCTGAGAGAAAACCAGCATCACCAGCTCTGAGACCTGTTCCTCTGGTGTCTTTGCAAATCACTCTGAGGATTATGGGCGGACAAAGGCAGTGAAACATACCATACCCACAGAGAAGGTCCCACTCATCCGTAAAAGGTATAAATCTCTCCTGAAGTCCTCCACAAAATGAGGTCAATACTATGGGAATTCTAGATTCTGGGATTGTACAAAAGGGAGCCGTCCTTGAGCCTCACTCATTGTGCTTGTCCTTAAAAAGGATGGTTCCCTACTTGTCTGTGTAGATCACAGGAAGCTGAATGCAGTGAGCAGGATGTACACTTACCCTCGTCCCTGGGTAGAGGAATCACTGACCTCCATGTTCAATGCCATGTGGCTCTCCACAATGGATCTGGCCTCAAGGTACTGATAAGTACAGCTGCACTCGAAAGATGGGGGAAAAAAAACTTTCACCACACCAATGGGGCTTTACAAGTTTGACTGCATGCCGTGTGTGGGTTAACCTATTCCCCAACAACTTTCCAGAGACTTATGGAAAGTTGTCGGGGAGACTAAATTTGAGTAAATTCTGAAGCATTGCTCATGTCCCTGGATGATGTGATAGTGTACTCAAAAGGGTTGACTCTGGTGACCCTGGACCCCGAGAAGAGCAAGGCTGTACGTGAGTGGAAAACACCAAAAACTGTCACTGAACTGCACTCTTTCCTAGGCTTCATCTGCTACTACCAGAGGTTCATAAAGAATTTCTCACATAAAGCTTTTAAATCAGCTGCTGAATGGTACTGGCCCCAAAAGGGCATGTCTCTGGGAATGGACAGAAGAATGTGAACAAGCCTTCCACACCCTAAAAGAACAACTCACCAGCACCCAAATCCTGGCTTTTGCAGACTTTGCTCTCCCTTTTCACCTATACACAGATGCCAGAAACCAAGGCCTAGTAGCTGTACTCTGCCAGCATCTAGATGGTAAGGAGAGAGTAATTGCTTATACAAGCCAAAGCCTTCCTTTGAGTGAAAGGAATGAATCCAATTATAGATATTTTAAGTTGTCTGGCAAACTTCAATTACACCATCCAGCACAGGCCAGGTCGTCACAATGCAAGTGTTGATGCCTTGTCCAGGAAGCCCAACTCGCCAAACGAACTGGAGATTCCCAACTTTCAGCCACCTGCTGCTTCATTTCAACCATCTTCTGCAGCAGAATCACCTCTTTCAATCTATGTACATGTGAATTGCAACCAATCCAACTGAGGAACTTCTACCTGGATGGACTCAACAGGAGGATGAAACTGTCCAAAGAGTGGTCCAACTCCTGCAGCAAGGCTTGCCCCTGAACCAGCTGCATTAAAGACAGAGGCTAAGGCAGTGGTAGAACTTCTGCAACATTGGGGCTGCTTCACCATGAAAGATGAGGTCCTGTGACAACAAGTCCAGTTACCCCAGGAAGAACACCTGTTCTGCCAGTTAATGGTGGCCATGTGGAGAGTTACCATGAACAAGCATGGCATTTTGGCACAGAAAAGACATTGTCAGTCCTGTGCAGACCAAGATGACCCATGATGTAGAGACCTAAAACAAAGCCTGTGCCCATTGTGTCCTCAACAAGGGAGCCCCACAAGACAGAGCCCCTTTGATATCAATGCACACATTGAGCTTGTTGCTATGGACTGTCTGAAGATAAACTGTGTCATAGGGGGTTTTGACAACATATTGGTCATCACAAATCATTTTACAAAGTTTGCCTGGGCCATCCCAACACCTGACCAAACAGCCATTACCACAGCTTAAGTACTCTGGCAACACTTGTTCCAACTATTTGTGCCCCCCCCCCAAGTGTCTTCACTGTTCCAGGTAATTAAAGAACTGTGCAGTCGTTATGGAAACATATCATCCATCTGGAAACGGTGTCTGTGAGAGGTTCAACTGAATCTTAATTGACTTTCTCAGCACTCTGGAAGAGGACAAGGAGAGCTGGCCCGACAAAGTATGGGAATTGTTTTTCATGTATAATAACACTTTTGTTAGTTCAACTGCTTGGCAGACATAGTTGCCTCCCTCAAGACATAATGCTGGTCTTGCCACCCACAGAGGAACCACTGACTTCCAGCGACAGGGTCCAGGACCATCAGCAGCGCCTACAAAAAGGTGCCCACACGCAACCTTCCACCAGAAGAAAAATGATGACCGCCCCACTAAAGGGGCCAATCGCTGCCAGGGGACAGAGTGTTGGTCAAGTATCAGAGAGCTAGGACCCGAGGTAAGCCTCAGGATAAGTGGGAGCAACCCCTTATGTGGTTGTCAGTCAGCCGAGGCCTGAGAACCTTGTGTATGTAGTTATGTATGTAGTTGCCGGGACACGGCAATGGTAGCAAGAGTGTTCTACATTTTAACATGCTACGCCTGTGCTCTTTATCCTGTAGACCACTTAAAAAGGAGTCCTATAATGTAGATGTGGGGCAGAGGGCTGGGTTATCTCCCTACAGTTAGAGCTCCTGTAGCACCCATAAGAGCGAAGGAGGGGAATCCACCAGAAGAGGGCAGACCAGCTGGCAGCTGAGGGGGGGCCATACAGCTTCCACACAGAAGCACCAAGGGAGTACTTCCAAAGCAGGTCTGAACATTTCATCACTGACTGAACATTTAACAGGGAAATAGACTCATCACTAAATATTTAAAATACCTCAATGGTCACGTTTGATTTATTTTATTATTATTATTATCTTTTGCAGGTGAAGAAAAAAGGTTGTGCAGGTGTTAGATCCAGACCTGAAAAAAGACCTTCACCACTGTGCATGTGCAAGGGATAAACCCAATGGCGACAGCTCTTAGAGGGTGCAGCCTATATGAAATAGGATGATTATATATACATACATACATACATACACACACATACTAATAGAAACTAAAAGAAACTATATATAGAATTAGTTTCTTCTTTTAAAAGAATTCAAAATGCATTGTGTATACTCACCATGGTGGGCAGGCGGATGTTGGCCAGGCTTTGGATCAGGGCCTGACTCAGACCAGATAACTCCAGGAACAAAGCCTCATTCCTTTCCTCAATCTGTTTATTCTCCTCCTCCATGCTCTTCAGGTTCTTCTCCATTGAAGAGATCTGAAGCAGAGACAGACACACAACAAGCAGCAACACACAGAGCTTTACTAATGCATCAGTGAAGTTGGTTTCTGCAGCATCCTGCAGTCTCTATTGTCTTTATTGTCTCTGATCAATGCCAAATCAACAGGCATTGCCTCCTGAATGTATTTCCTCACCTGAGTGTGCAGGTTCATCATGTCAGTCTCCATCTCTGAGTTGGACTCATTCAGTTCATTGATCTCCTTGTTGAGCTGTTTGATGTCCTCATCGTTGTCCAGAACTGTGTGAACACAGTTAGCAAACACAAAATCAAGACCCCTGCTAACCCTGCCACTTGTGGATGTCTGTGGTGCTGCAGTGTGTTCAGCTGTAGAGAACATTACACCTCTGAGTCTGTGCTCTTTCTATGTTGTTGTCTCTATGTGTTAGTGATAACAGCAGCAGACACAGTTTGAGATATACTGTTAGACAGAGGGACTAACTCTTACCGTCACTGGCTCTGAACTTTGCAGTAATGTACTCGTCTCCGGGGAACTTGGCTCTCTTCTTGTTGGCTGACGCTCTGGGACAACCTGACAGACTGAGATGAGCAGCTGATCAGTTCTATGAGTCAATACTTAGATTTCGAAATTGGCAGTAAGTTTCTCAACATTAATATAATAATAGTAATAACCACCTTAAGACCTTTATCATTTCTGATTTTCTGATGAAGTAGTGCCTGTTTCCAAACTGATCTAGATTCAAGTGGAACTTAGTTGCTGAGTGACCCAGTGACTCTTTGCTGGACCCCTCTGTGTTGAAATGAATTACAGGGCTGAATGCGACCTTACTGAATTTACTGTAAATCATCTCACATATAATGAACTTCAAGCTTCAGAACCTTGGGACCCCTCAAAGTTTGGATCCCCAGATCAGTTGGTGATCTAGCCTTGGTCCATGTGACTCAACTTCATGGTGAATTACCAAAGGAAATGAGCAGTATTTGTCTAAATCAGGGGTTTTCAAAGTGTGGGAAAGTGAATCATGTAAAAGAGCTTAAACGGTAATAAAGTGCACCCTGAGCTGCACTGCTGACAACTGAATGTGAAGACAGCTGAAAAACTCAACTCCTGATTGAGAACCTTGGACTAACCACTATGAACCAATCAGAAATTAGTGTTTTCTGTAATACAAAGGGTCGATTGGGCATCTTCCAGAGGAAGCTATAAAACAAGTCCAGGCTCTGTGTAGCCAATGATCAGAGGTCATTCACCTCCACCTTTGTATCAGATGATGAACTGTCACTGTCAGGGTCTAAGGTCAGACCTGGGGAGGGTGACTTGTATGAATGTACTCTGAGATGAAGGTGTAGGCTGAGCTGCTCTCTGAACGATACCTGCGGTGAGTCAGGAAACTGCCGTTAGCATGGCCGGAGCCGTCACAGCCTGGCGTTGGGCAGGTCGGGCCTTCGGTCTTGAAGGCCTTCCAGGAGAAGGGGGTGCCATTAAGAAGACCTTCCTTCTGCCGACGTGCTGCCAGTGGACAGCCGTAGGCGCTACGATGAGTGGCGTACTTCCCACTGATGTGGCCCAGACTGTCGCAGCCGGGAACTGGACACCTGGAGGCAGAAAACACTGAATAGACTCACTGAGAGAGAGGAGGTGCAGCAACAGAGGGACTCAAGGATCCAGATTTGGTCCTTCAGGTTCAGAATTTATTTGGCAGCCACTTCTAAACGTCCCAGAAAATACAAATGTCACAACATCAAATGTGTGAATGAAATGTGTAATTACATAAACATGAGGCTGCATTCAATATTTTAAATGGACTGTAAAAAGGCCTCAGTTAACCTTCAATTAGAGCCTTCAGTCTGTGTCCGTGTATGAGAATAATGTGTAGCTGCATGGATAGTACAATAGTTTGTGTAATATACTGATGCAAACTAAAGGAAACTTTAGTGTATCACAATTTGTGTGATTATATGAAACAATGTTTTAGGTTTGGTTAGAGCTGCATGTGGTAGGGTTGAGATGTTAGGTCTGTCCTGTTGCACTGGAGGATAAATTAGTATTAAACTAAAAACCATGTCTCACTTTCAGAACATGTTCATTTCATGAATTATAATTCAGTATATTTGAGTCTCTGCCTCTCAGCTCCTTTTGCTCACCTCAGCAGCTCGGAGTCTTCCTTGTCATCTTTGGTGGGGACTGATTTGACCCCGCTCTTCTTGGCTCTGGGGCACCCGGACAGACTGGCAGAGAGGAACAGAGGGAGAGTCACAGCATCTGTCAGCAGAGTGACTGATGGTGCAGTAGGCAGATGAAGAGGAGAGCTCCTACCTTCTATGTGAAGCATAGTTTCCAGTGATGTGGCCTGATCCATCACAGCCTGGAGTCGGACACCTGAGACACAGACACTCTGTCACTCTGCAGGCCTGACCTGTATATACTGACAGTGTAGACACTCTGCTGCTGCCATGCTGCAGCAGGGCTCTGTTCAAACAGCTGGATACCAGAACCCAGCAATAGGGAGTAATACAATATTTTACTGTTTCCAATCTGTTGAATAAATCATAATCAACCAGAAAAGTCACTGTCTTAATACAAGCTGAAAATCATTAGACATATACATATATGTCTAATATTACATAATATTAATGTTACATGATACGAAAACTTTCACAATAAAGGCAACTGTGAAGCCTGCCAACAATAATATTAAATAATAATAATAATAATCATTTAAAGCTCCATATTTTGCTCTTGTCTTGTGTTTTATTTGAACTGTTGATCCATAAGAAGATATATAGTAGTTCATCTCAGTGTAGTTTTACACGTCCTCTCTCTGGAGCTCTAGTAACAGCAGTTCGGTGAGCCAATCAGAAGAGAGGAGGCTCTGAGCCTCTCTTCTGATTGGCTGACTGTTTTCTGATTGAGCCAATAAAAATATAGCAGATTTCAGGTAAAACACTCAGAGAAACCAAATCCTGCAAGGTTTGGATGGTGGGTCCAGGTGGGTGTGGCTTGGTGACTGCTTTGTTGTGACATCACAAAGTTCCAGAAGTCCTGACGGCTGGTTTTAAGGCTCAGTTTCTGAATACAGGCTGTGTGCATTTCTCTGTGGACTGAGGCTTTGATACTTTCACAGTATTAATATAGAACCTAGACCTGATCTATAATCAAACACATGGACATCTTCCTTTATACTATATGGAGCTTTAACTTCAGTGCTCGTTGTAATTAGGTCTTTTTTTATGAATGAACTCTTTATTTATGAACAAACTGGTGTAATGGCAACTGTTTTATGAAGCTGTAAGAAATAAGAAACCCAGACACTTATTATGGAGGGTTACTTCAGTTAAATATGATATTATAGAAATATTACTGTTCCATAAAAGATCAAGTATGTTGGTGCAGGCACGCAGTTTCAACCCTGTATCATTAATACACGTGTTTGTAGACCTCAGTGAGTTGTGTCTGTGTTGAGAGCAGAGCAGGGACAGAGCTGGACATGAGGAGACAGCAACAGAGGAAGACATACTTCAGTTCAGCTGTGTGGGCAGCCATGAGGGTCCGAAGTGACTTATCAGCAAGAGGACAGCCAGACAGACTGGAAGATACAGAGAGAGAGAGACCGTCAGGAAACCAGAGACCTGAACTGGACTACAGAGACAGAGACCTGAACTGACTACAGAGCCAGGACAGAACTGGACTACAGAGCCAGAGACATGAACTGACTACAGAGCCAGGACAGAGCTGGACTACAGAGCCAGAGACATGAACTGACTACAGAGCCAGGACAGAACTTGGCTATAGGGCCAGGACTTGAACTGACTTCAGAGCCAGAACGGAACTGAACTTCAGAGCCAGGACTGAACTGGGCTATAGAGCCAGGACAGAACTGGACTACAGAGCCAGGGAGAACTGGACTACAGAGCCAGGACCTGAACTGACTACAGAGCCAGAACAGAACTGGACTACAGAGCCAGAACTTGAACTGGACTACAGAGCCAGGACAGAACTGGACTACAGAGCCAGAACTTGAACTGGACTACAGAGCCAGGACTGAACTCGGCTACAGAGCCAGGACAGAACTGGACTACAGAGCCAGAACCTGAACTGGGCTACAGAGCCAGAACTTGAACTGGACTACAGAGCCAGGACTGAACTCAGCTACAGAGCCAGGACAGAACTGGACTACAGAACCAGGACTTGAACTGGACTACAGAGCCAGAACAGAACTGGACTACAGAACCAGGACCTGAACTGGGCTACAGAGCCAGGACCTGAACTGGACTACAGAGCCAGAACAGAACTGGACTACAGAACCAGAACTTGAACTGGGCTATAGAGCCAGAACCTGAACTGGACCATGGAGCCAAAACCTGAACTGGGTGACAGAGCCAGGACCTGAACTGGACCATGGAGCCAGAATCTGAACTGGACTACAGAGCCAGACTCTGAACTGGGCTACAGAGCCAGAACCTGAGCTGGACTACAGAGCCAGGACGTGAACTGGACTACAGAACAGAACTGGACTACAGAGCCAGACTCTGAACTGGGCTACAGAGCCAGAGCTGGAGCTGGACTTCAGAGCCAGAACAGAACTGGGCTACAGAGTCAGGACAGAACTGGGCTACAGAGCCAGAACCTGAGCTGGACCACAGAGCCAGAACCTGAACTGGACTACAGAGCAAGAACAGAACTTGACTACAGAGCCAGGACAGAACTTGACTATAGAGCCAGAACCTGAGCTGGACTACAGAGCCAGGACCTTAATTGGACTACAGAGCCAGGACAGAACTGCTAATCTTAACAGAAAAGTAATAGTGGAAAAATAATGACGAATGAAGGTGTGCGTGTGTGAGCTGCTCCTTCTGTTTTTTAATGGGGTTAAACATAAGAGGACAGTATTTCTGTGATTCATTAATGTGCTCATCTGATTCATCTCTAACATGAAACACAAACAGTAATTAATGTGCTACATTATATTAAAACCCTGAGTCCTCCCAACTCCTCTGCCTGTAGAGACTGCAGCTTCCACAGCTGCATATTCCCTTCCTCATGGATCATTGACCAGAGAAACCTTTACATTAAAGCCCTTAAATGACTGTGGAAACATTTACTGGGTGTTAGTCCAGGTGAAGAGGTTCATGTGTATTAGTATTCTACAGGTGAGGAGGTAAGACCACCCCTACCTCTTCACCTGGATCAGTATCCTACAGGTGAGGAGGACCACCTCTACGTGATGAAGTAGGATACAGAAAACAAGGAGGCAACACATTAGAGTTTAGGGGGCAACAACAATAACATAAAAATACATTAAAAATATTATGAATAACTATATCAATAATAAATACTAATTTAAGAACTTGCATAGGGGTAACAGGGTTAACAGGGAGTGACAGGGATAACAGGAGGGAACGGAATGACGGGGTAACAGAGGGTAACAAGGGGTGATAGGGAATGATAGGGGTAACGGGGTAACAGTGAGTGACGGGATAACAGGGTAACAAGGAGTGAAAAGATAACAAGAGTGACAGGGGTAACAGGGGGTGACAGGGGGTAACAGGGGGGACAGGGGTAACAGGGAGTGACAGGGGTAACAGGGGGTAACAGGTGGAAACAGGGGGTAACAGGGGTTGACAGCCACATTGGTACCCAATAGGTATTTTATTGTTGTTATTGTTATTATACACAAAATAATTACACAGTCATTTGCAGGCTGTTACAGAACAGCAACCAGTCATGATCCAGTAGTCACAATAACGACACCTACATACCTACTGTAGCTACACTGAGGGAACTGAGAGACAAGACAGGGACATGGTCTGACTTTTGTCAGATTTACTATCACTCTGCTTCTCGTTATGAAATGATTCAATGACAGAATGAAATCATACTTCAACCCTTTTAAGGTACAAACACCACAGATTGATAAAGCAGAAATACTCCTCATGTCCCAGTCAGAGAGCAGGTCTCACCTTCGATGGGATGCGTAGTTTCCAGTAATGTGTCCACTGCCATCACAGCCCGGGGTGGGACATCTAGGACAAAGACACATGATGCTTATATGAAATACTACAGCATCACAGTAAGCTGTTAATGTTGAATTTGTTCAGGTCCTATCAGATGGTAGAGATGAGGAAACAACAACTCAACTCTTGTGCCAAGTCAGTTACAAAGTCAGATACTTTTCTCAGTACTAACTGTTACCTGAATGTTGTTAAAACTGGTCTCCATAGAATCTCTCATATGACATGAACACAGCAGAAGGTTTACAGAGAGACAGTTTTATGATGTTCTGACTGTACAGAAGGTGTTTCATTGTGATCGGCGGATACACGCTACAGTGAAAGTGGAACCATGTTGTGTGAAAGGTTGTTACTTACACCAGAACCTCTTTTTTGCTGTCTTTGGGCTGAAACTTGACCTTGAAGCTGCTGGTGGTGACCTCACCGGGGTACTTCCTGTCCTCCAGGTTCTCCTGGTCCTCTTCCTCCCCATCAGATGAGGTGTATGAGGGAGCCGTATACTCCACCTGAACAAAGGTGAGAACACAGGTAATCATGATGGCATCATCATGGCTCACTCTCCTGGGGCCTCATTTATAACCATTGTGTATGCACAAAACATGGCCTGAGAGATGCATAAGCCATTTCCCACACAAAGATAGGGCTCTATAAAAACAAACTTGACGGTAAAATGTGCACACATGTATGCTAAGTCTGTCTCATGCATACAAACATTTTGGAGACAGGGGAAATTGGCGACACAGATGGTAAGGTGGTGAATTGAACAGTGAACAGCTGCAGTGAGTCAGATGCACAGAGTGCACCAGACACACCACTTAAATAAATAAATTGTGTTCACCTACGAAATTTCCTATTTCTAATGTTATCCCAGGGTGTGTGATGGGCTACCACTGATTGCTGCAATCAATTTGGCAAGATATGAATTAATCAGCCTGATGGCTGCAAACATATAAATACAGCGGTGACACTCATGCATAATGCTGCATGATGGATGCACTGGCGTGTTATTTCAGCTTTTGTGCAAACGTACACTTTTATTATGAATGCTACGCACTGTTTTATAATGAGGCCCCCGGTCTGGATGTGTACCATACCTCCTCATGGTCCTCTTCTTTGACTCCACTTGGTTTGGTGAAGTCCAGTGGCCCCTCCCACTCTGGCTGAGTTTGGCCCTGAGACAAGGTGGCTCCAACATGCTGAGAGGATGAAGACGAGGAGGATGAAGGCTCTGGAGACTGCATGCCCTCCCTCTTAGTTTTCTTCATGCTGAGGTCCAAAGTGCCGTTTTCATCCACTTCGATGTCCGACTCCTACAGAGTTCAGATAAAGAAGGTGAGTGTGTATGTGGTTGATTTAGCCAGATCTGGTCCCAGGAAGAACGAGTGTGTACCTTTGCGCAGGGCTCCCTGGGCTTGGTGCTGAGAGTCTCCGGTCTCTCCCAGCAGCGGGTGGACAGGTTGAGGATGGCTGTTGCTGCCATGTGGGCTGCCTCTGCATCTTGGCTATAGTCATAACCACTGGAGGATGAGGCGCTCTTGGAGAATCCTCCAGACACACTGTGGCTGGGGGAGGAGGCCTTAGGGAATGATTTAGCTGTGGGAGAGGAGGGAAGTTACTGGGACAGGAACCAGAGCAGAGCAGTCTGACATGACTAAATGTTGTTGATACAGCTGCTGCTAGTGGCTGCTGTCGGATCAGGTGTGTGGTTGGTTTTTATTGTACCAGAGAAATCATGTCAGTGTTCATTAAGAAGGTGACCACATGGTAATGAGCCTGGTTCCTGCTCTCCAGTTTAATCATGCACAAGAATTGAGTTTATACTCTGACATTACAAAAATTATGGATTGTTGAATTATGAATTATGTAAAATATATTCAAGGTTCAGTGTGAATTATATCTAATTCAGTTTTATTAATATAGCACAGTTCTCTCAGGGATCTTTTCAAACAGAGTGGGTCTAGACTCTGTGTAATACAGTATTGTTGACAGACCCAACAAATCTAACATGAGCAGCAGCTGAGGACAGTGGAGAGGAAAGAAGTGATTAAACAGGTAGAAACCTGGAACAGAGCCGGGCTCACGGCAGCTGTCTGCTTAGATCCACATTTTTACTGACAGATGAAAACAAACTGTGAGATCCAGTCAGAACAGCTGATCTGTCCTCTTTATTCTTTAATGTTCTCTTGTATTTTTAGGCAACTGTCTACGATGCCTGTTTCCTTCTCTGCCTCTCAAAAACATGTCTATGGCATGTTTCTCTTTTCTTTTTTTGTTAGACATTGTTCAGAAAGACTGTGAACTGTGACAACATGTAATATTAAAATATTGATCAGTCTATTTCAACCATAAAGAGGAGGAACAGACTAAACCGATTTTTGTCTTCTGTATGATGAACAAAGTTTTTTTTTCTTTATCTCTAATGCCAACTATTGTTTAAATGTATGTTCAGTTTATTCATGCACCCAAATGATTCATTATTATTTACTAAATATGAATTTAAATTAAGCAGCTACAGACCATAAATATTGAATATAATAGAAAATTAATATTGGAAGATACTGTAAATCATTACTAGAGACACAACACTGAGGTTATAGACACAACACTGAGGTTATAGAGACACAACACTGAGGTCATAGAGACTCAACACTGAGGTTATAGACACAACACCGAGGTTATAGAGATACAACACTGAGGTTATAGACACAACACTGAGGTTATAGAGACACAACACTGAGGTTATAGACACAACACTGAGGTTATAGAGATACAACACTGAGGTTATAGACACAACACTGAGGTTATAGAGACACAACACTGAGGTTATAGAGACACAACACTGAGTTCATAGAGACTCAACACTGAAGTTATAGACACAATACTGAGGTCATAGACACAACACTGAGGTTATAGAGACACAACACTGATGTCATAGAGACTCAAGACTGAGGTTATAGAGACACAACACTGAGGTTATAGAGACTCAACACTGAGGTTATACAGACACAACACTAAGGTCATAGAGACTCAACACTGAGGTTATAGACACAACACTGAGGTAATAGAGACACAACACTGAGGTCATAGAGACTCAACACTGAGGTTATAGAGACAAGACAGGTTATAGAGACTCAACACTGAGGTTATAGAGACAAGACTGAGGTTATAGAGACACAAAACTGAGGTTATAGAGACTCAACACTGAGGTTAAAAAGACCTCTTTTTCTCAATCGCTTTGATGCAATTCACTCATCTGAAGCCTAAGCCTATGGAAGACAGAGGATCTTTAGATGTAGAACATGGTTTTTCCAAAGATTTACTATAATGAAAAAAATACAAATACTTGATTTTTATATTTTTTGATTAATTTTGCAACAGATTTGTGGCACTTTGTATATTGTGTGTGTGATTTTTGTATTTGTGTGAAGAGTTTTTAAAAAAAAATGAGACCTGGTTTAGAACACATGGGAAGGCAGTGTCTATGTGTGTGTGTGTGTGTGTGTGTGTGTTAGGGTTAGTCTTGCCCTTTCATACATATTAGAAGAAAGTTTAAAGTGATTTGATTGAAAACACTGATCCTGCAGGACAGTATCACAGTGAGAGAGAGGTCTGTGATTCTATCTAATGAAGGTACAAATTGTTTTCATGAGAAATGCATCAACACAGTGAGAACACGTCTCTTTCTAAAGAAGAACTGCATCAAAGCGATTGCGAAAATCTGTAAAAGCTGAAGAAATCCACTGAAATTAAAAGTTAATGTCCACCTGTTCCCACTTGGTTTTGCATTTGAACTCATGTCAGGTGACAGTAACAGTGGAACAGTGAGGTGATGTCTTACTTTTGAAGGCTTTGGGTGATGTTTCAGCGGAGCTGGGTGTCTTTGGGATCAGCATGCGCTTTCCAAACACCTGGACATCAAAGCTTGCATAGTCAAAAGACACCTTGGAGTATTTCTCCAGCTCCTTGGCCAGGTTAGCTCGCGGCGTGGTGGTCACCGTGTTGGGCCGGTAGCTGCCATACTGAGGGATCTCCAGCTGTTTCACAAAACACATGGGCCTGGAGGAAAGGTCATGAGTCATGTTTAACCCTTGCACTGAAACGGGCACAGCTGAATGTACTTAAAACAAAAAGAGAAGCACGTCTGACCTGAGCACTCTGTCAGAGTTGGAGGATGGTTCACTGGCTGAGGCCTGTAAGTGAACCTGCTTGTCCTGGTTCTTGTTGAGTTTAGCAGCTGCTGCTATGGGGCAGCCAGACAGACTGACAGGGGGATACAGCCAGAAGAAGAAGTCAACATTTAGACTTTAGACAGGAGTTTGTTTATTGATTAGTCTTCTTCAGACGGTGTGAGTATGTGTTAGTATGATTAGATGAGACTGGTTATTCTTTTATATTTGTTTCTGATCATTTCCATAATCTATACAGCTGTGTGTATATGTGTGCATGTGTGTGTGTGTGTGTGTGTGTGTGTGTGTGTGTGTGTGTGTGTGCGTGCGTGTGTATTGACCTGCGGTGTGTGTTGCGGTTGCTGTTGACGTGACCTTGGCCTGTGCATCCAGGAGTCGGACACTTCAGGACGTTCTCATGCATGGCCAGGACTACAGACACACAGCAGACACAGACTCAGGTCAGTGTGTTTAGATCACTGATGGGTTCACATCACTGACAGTGGTATGAAAACAGTAGCTGAAAAAGCAGTAATGGTAATGACAGCAGAACTATTAGTTGTATGACAGAAGGGGTTAGAACTGGTAGTAAAAATAGAAACTAGATCTAATCAGATCTTCACTTTCCAAGCTGTTTAACATCTCAATTAAACCGGTCTATGTTACATAGAGAGTTGAGTAACCACCACAGTGACAGAACCTGCTTCAGGAGAGTCCATTGGTCTACAGGTGGTCTACAGGTGGTCTACGTGTTGTTAAGGATAAGGTGAACTCACTCTCTGGAGGGATTCGGTCTTTGTGAGGACATCCAGACAGACTGCGATGGTGAGGGTACAGCCCAGTCACATGACCTGTCCCATCACACCCTGGGGTAGGACACTTCACTTCCTTCTTCTCTGAATAGAGGAGGGTGTGGTTTCGATGGCAGAGAGAATAAATGAAGCACATCATTAATTAGAACAAGGACCTGATCATCAGGCCCAGAATGACCACGCAGTTGTGGATACTATAGATAATTATTAAATTATTATTTAATAAGTTCATACATCATTAAACGGCTCCTGGTTACACTTTGTGATTTGCCAAACATTAGGCATCTATTGATGATGTCATTAGATGCAGCTTTTTACATCTAAAATAACAAATTAATGATAAATAATAAAACAACAAATAACCACTAGAATCAGCTCCTCCTCTGCTTAGACTAGTTCCAGGTTACATCACTGTTTATTCAGAGTCGGAGAAAATATGAACCATTTGTGTGAAATCCTGTGATAATTGCTGTGAAGTCTTGAGTAATGGCTAAAAAATGGGTTTCTGAGGTCACACTGACCTTGACCTTTGACCACTAAAGTCACTCAGTTCATCCTTGAGTCCAAGTGAATGTTTATGCCATATTTGTTCATAATAATAAGTTCCTTCAAGGTGTTATGTGTGAGATATCGTGTCCACAAGAATGGGACAGATGTATGGATAGACGTACGGACAACCTGAAGACAACATGTCTCTGTCTCTGACTGTCGTGGAGGAATAAAAAGGTAACTCTCTGAACTAGAATGTGATCACTGCCTGTAACAGAGAGTTCATGTGTCCAGAGGACACATGAGGACATCTACTGTCAGATGTGTCCATCTCTCTGGTATTGAACTCATGCTCGTCTCAATACTTGCAACAACATCTATAATATCTGTAGTATTGATACTTCAGGTATCACTGACTCCACCCTCAAATAGTACCAGTAGTCACATGACCAGCAAATGGGTGCCTGTGACAGGGCAGGCAGACTTTAGCTTACATTCATAATGAGGACATTTTGATTGAAGTATGTTTAGACTTATAAATAAAAAGATTCAACATGCTGTTCCTGCAGCGTAGAGAGTCACTGTCCAGTGAAGATGGAAGATGAATCAACATTGTCATCAGTGAATTAAACCTTTTCTCCAGAGCTTCAGACTTAGACTCTAAATGTTTAGATATTTTAATAAAAACGTGACTGACTTTAAAAAAACAGAACCTTTGAAAATACAGAGTAAAAATGTTCAGACACAAACTGAACTACAGTTACAACAGTAACATGTTGGAAAAATACCTATGTTCTGTTCCAACATTGCACTAGTGTTTACTGTACTGTGAACATGTTAACGTCTCAGCAGATCACTGTCCTGTCACTTTACAACACTGTATAGAAATGTATATACAAGCTTATGAAAGACAGAGGATCTTTAGATTTAGAACATGGTTTTTCCAAAGATTTACTATAATGAAAAAAGTGTTTGGCATTTGATGCAAATACTTGAGTTTTAGATTTTTGTTTCATTTTGCAGCAGATTTGTGGCACAGTTGTAAAAAACAGAATATAACTTCTGTAACTGAGTAACTGAGGATAGAAAAATGGTGAACATGGAACTTTGCATTGGAAAATAGACAAAGGAAAATATGCTATCAAACTTAGATGTATGGGACATATATATGGGACATACATACGCTGCATGACGTCTCCATAGACATGGCCCAGCATGGCTGGTGCTAGTGGTACAGACGGTGCAGATGCATCTACTACTGCTGAAGCCAGTTTTTTTGAGCATTTGAAGCAATTTTAGGAACAAACAAGTGAAGACTCAGATGGATTATATTTATACACGAGTTTTAAATGTCTGAGATTTTTCAGTGGTGTACAATAATTCATTTAGTTTGGGAGTGGCAGTGATTTGGGGCTGGTAATGGATGGGTAGAAGAAGGTTCTACTGAAAAAGGATGGCAGTCTATTTATATAAAAAAAAGGGAACAAATGAACACAAACAAGTTCATTTTTGGAACTGTGAACTTAGTTCAAAATTTTAAAAAATGAACTATGAATGTGAACTAGTTCATTTTCATCCGTATGAACTAAACTTTAAACTAATTCTTTTTAAGTGTGAACTGGCACAACACTGCACACATATATCTATATATATAGATACATATATCTTTGTGTGTGTGTGTGTGTGTGTGTGTGTGTGTGACTGGCGTTGCTCTTTCAGACATTTAAGAAAGTTATTTGATTGGAAACACTGATGCTGCAGGACAGTATCACAGTGAGAGAGAGGTCTGTGATTCTATCTAATGAAGGTACAAATTGTTTTCATGAGAAATGCATCAACACAGTGAGAACACGTCTTCAGTAGTGAACTATGTGTGGATACAAACACAATGAGAAATGCTGATGAACTGTTCTGAGAGCTGCATTAAGAGAGTTGAGGATGATGTTTGTGAAGAGAGAACTTCATCAAAGTGATTCAGAAAAATTGTTAGAGTGGACTTATCATCCAACTTAAACAGCTAGATGTTGGTGATGAATATAATGTTTTAAGCTGATATATGTTATAACCAGACACAGGGCTCAGTGTTAGCTGTGATGAACAGGCTCCAGTCCTGGACTACACAGTGTAAGGACGAGGACCTGGTGTCTGTTGGCTGCAGAGACATGTACGTACCTTTGCTGTAGTGGGGGGTGCGGCGGGACACAGCAGCAGGCTCACAGCTCTTGCTGGAGGAGCCGTATGGTTGGTACTCTGGGGAGCTGCGGACCTCCTGACCCCCCTTCACCTCCTCCGCCTTCAGGGCAATGGCCTGCTCCAGCAACCCCAGGTTCCCTCGGGTCATGTCCCAGTTCTCTGAGTCGTCTGTGATTCCTGAGCCCTCTGAGACACGGTCCTGCTCCTCTCCTTCCTCCTCCTCCTCCTCCTCCTCCTCTTCCTCCTCCTCATCCTCCTCCTGATCCTCGTCATCATCCTCCTCAGAATGGACTTCTATAACCACTGTGGTAGGAGAGGCTTGATCCTCCTCTTCCTCTTCCACTACCTCACCTGCTTCCTTACCCTGCCTCTCGTCCCCCTCTTCCTCTCTCTCCTCCTGCTCTTCATCCTCTTCCTCAGTCATGGGGGTGCTGACCTTTTCTTCCCTGAGTGACACCTCGGCTTCTGATCCCTGAGTGCGTGGACTCAAAGTGTAAGGAGTGTCAACCTCGTGGTGGACCTCCCTCTCTTCTCCCTCATTTTCCTCCTCCCCTTCTTCCTCTTCCTCGTCCTCCTCCCCCTCCTCCTCCTGCTCTTGTTCCACCCTCTTTCTCTGCTCCTCTTTGGCCTGATGGTGGTAATCGCCACTGGAGTACTGGTGGTCAGAGTTTTCTTGGCCGATCATCTGTCTTTCCACCTCCCTCTCCTCTACAGGATTCTCTTGTCTTTCTTGCTGCTTTTCCTTTTCCTTGTCTTCCTCCTCTTCTTCCTCTTCCTCCTCTTCTTTTGACTCTTTCAGCTCTGTGACCCCCTTGTCTTCTTCAGGTTTGTCTAATTGTTGGTCCTGTGTCTCCAACTGACCTTCCTCTTCCCCCTGAGTCTCTGTTTCCTCCTGCTGATGATGGTCGGAGAGCATTTCCACCTTCACTTCCTCAGCAGTTTCCTCATGTTCAGTTTGGTTCTTGTTGTCTTCAGCTGAAGGACGAGCTGCTGTCTCTGCCGTGTCCTTGTCCTCTGTTGTCTCTGGTGAGCAGTCTGCTGTGGAGTCAAAGTAGAAAAGATATAGCTTATAACTCTGGAAATGGTGACTGACATATAGTGACCTTATCTGACTGATGATGACGCAGTAATGGAGTGAGCCTGTGTCTGCTTGCTTCACTCAGGTTACAACCTCCTCCCTGTAACATAGATCCACACCACCCTTTTCTAAGATGGTGAAGTTCTCACACCGTCAGTCAGACCCTCACTGTCCAGACACATTTACATTTGTACAATACTGTTGATGACTCCCATCAGCCTCAGCTGTGCTGTGTAGTGCTAACTGGCTATGGTTAGCATGATAAATCACTAAACTGTTAATATAATACTGTAATAACACGCTAATCTGTCTATGGTGACCAAGGTAAACATGAGCATGTTGACACTGTCATTGTTAGCATGTTAACATGCTGATTTTAGCATTTAGTTCACAGCAGCATTAAGAGCAGATAGCATTGCTGTGAGTCAGTCCATGAAAATAATAAACATTGTTTAATTTTCACCCTCAGCTGACGGCCTCAGAAAAACACGGTTCTACCTTTCTCTGACATTTCTATAATGTCTGCTTTTTTTGTGAATAATTAGATTCACTACTGTCCCATCTTTCTTTCTTTCTTTCTTTCTTTCTTTCTTTCTTTCTTTCTTTCTTTCTTTCTTTCTTTCTTTTTCATAATTGAGGTTTTACTTTTGTTACCTCTCCTGTGGTTTCAGATCCCACTCCCTGATCTCCCTGATCATCTCCTCCAGTGTTAGTATTCCTGCTTTACTGTTCTTTAGCCTTTAACCTCTGACCTTTACCTCTGCCTCGACCTTAAGGACTTGTTTTATCTGGTCTCTACACTGGAGCTGTACTGTTCTGGTTTTGTTTCACTCACTTTGTATTGACTCTGGTCTGCTTTTTGTTTTGTTTTTCTTCTTCTCTTTAAGGTCTTCCTCTTCCTCCTCTTCCTCCTCTTTCTGCTCCTCATCCTCCTCTGCTGCATCACTGTCTGCGGTAAAGCCATCATCGGTTGCCTGTTTGACGGGCTGGTTCCTCCTTTTGGGAGCAGACTGGTTCTCCTCGGCCTCGGCCTCAGCCTCGGCCTCCTCCAGCTTCCTCTTCTTCACAATAGGACATCCTAGGACACTGAGGAGAGGAGGGTGGGTGTGTACGTTAATACTAACATCCAACATGCTAACATAAAACAGCACCACTGATAGTGTGTGTTTGTCATTGTTACACTGTGAGGTGTAACAGATAACAGACAGCAGCACTGTACACAGTCTGACCTGGTCTGAACCAACCTTCATAGAAACCTCCATGTGCTTCAGCTAATAACACAAAGTTTTCTTTATTGAACACAGCCATTAAACATTAACAGAGATGTGAACGAGCTCCAGTGATTCATTTAAACCTTCAGCTGTGACCCTAATCTTCATCTGTGTTGAGCTGCTGCAGTCTCAGCTGGACATCACTTCAGTGAATCATCTGACCGCTCCTGACTCCAGGTCTGATACCTCCTGACTCCAGGTCTGATACTTCCTGACTCCAGGTCTGATACCTCTTGACTCCAGGTCTAGTACCTCCTGACTCCAGGTCTGATACCTCTTGACTCCAGGTCTGATACCTCTTGACTCCAGGTCTAGTACCTCCTGACTCCAGGTCTGATACCTCTTGACTCCAGGTCTGATACCTCTTGACTCCAGGTCTAGTACCTCCTGACTCCAGACCTGATACCTCCTGACTCCAGGTCTGGTACCTCCTGACTCCAAGTCTGATACCTCCTGACTACAGGTCTGATACCTCCTGACTCCAGGTCTGGTACCTCCTGACTCCAGGTCTGATACCTCCTGACTCCAGGTCTAATACCTCCTGACTACAGGTCTGATAGCTCTTGATTCCAGGTCTAGTACCTCCTGACTCCAGACCTGATACCTCCTGACTCCAGGTCTGGTACCTCCTGACTACAGGTCTGATACCTCCTGACTCCAGGTCTGATACCTCCTGACTACAGGTCTGATACCTCCTGACTCCAGGTCTGATACCTCCTGACTACAGGTCTGATACCTCCTGACTACAGGTCTGATACCTCTTGGCTCCAGGTCTTATACTTCTTGACTCCAGGTTTGGTACCTCCTGACTCCAGTGGCTTCTGTTGATGAGGGTTCACAGTCTGAGAATGTTTGAATCATGTTTTCAATATGGCCGAAAACAACACAATGATTTGTGTTATTAAATCAAAAAGATTGTATTTCTTCTTTATTGTAACTCAGATGAAGATAAGTCTTCACATTATTTTTCTAACATTTTCAGACACATTAAAAAATAATGAATTCAACAAAGACACAGTGGAGTTATGGTGCAACTGTGGGTGAATGTGAATGTGCAGTTAGACTATTCTATCATTAAGGTCAAAATACTGGTTTCACTGAAATTCTGATTGTTGTTGAACTGGACAACATCCAATAATTTACTTATCTCACATATATCCACATATGAAGAATTATAATGACAGTATTATAACATGAAGTGTGTTTATATTGTATTCATCCTCAGGTCACAGGGTCACTGAGGGTCTGATGAGAATGAAGATCATGCGACCTTCGCGGTCACCTGATCTCAGTCCAGGTGAACTATGGCAGTTGGAACGACATGTTAGACAGAGCTCTCCTCCACCATCATCTAAACACCACATGAGGGAACATGTTTATGAAGAAAGGTTCATCCTCGAGTAGAGTTGAAGCTGGATACTCTTGGTGGAACAACACCTGACTGAGACACTTGATGTTGGTGTCTCCTTTAATTTGTCACTGTATGTTGGCTACATATTTTCATGTCCTCATTTACTATCATTATACTACACGGCCAAAAACACGTTGACACATCTGTCCACATAAGACGTGAACTTTCAGTCTGTTTAGTTCCAGTGAAGGGAGGTGGGTATTAGCTCTAGCTTAGTGTGTAGGACATACTGTACAAGAGCTTGTGACGTCAGTCTGTGAAAGAACCTTTCAACAATCCAGTTGGTTTTGAATAAAAATAGAAAATATGAAAAATCAAACAGAAAGGTAAGTAAAACAAACTTAATAGGTAGGTAAAACAAACCTAAATCTGTGATTCATTTGCTGACATCTTATCTCAGTATGGGTGATAGCATGAAGCCATTGCTACGTGTTCATGCTAACAAGCTAACTAACTGTTGTACAGAGAGTTTGAATCCTACCTTCGGTGTCGTGAGTATCTTCCACTGACGTGGCCTTTGCCATCACATCCAGGGGTGGGACAGCTGCTACAGCTGCAGCAAGACAAACACACACTTCATACACACAACACCTTCTGTATACACACTGACAGTCTTCAGCTGAGGCATCAGATCACCTACCTCAAGTCCTGCTTCATCTCTTGTCCCACAGGCTCCGACACTGAGAGTGAAGAAGCAGGAGAATCATTAAATACAAAAATAAAAGTCAGAACTATCAGTGTAAAAGAGCAATGATGCTTTTATTTTGTAGGAAAAATATTTACTCATTGCACATTTAGATAAATGAAACATAAACATCCTGTTCTTGTAACATGGTTAACATGGTAACCAACCACACTCTGTGTGTGTGTGTGTGTGTGTGTGTGTGTGTGTGTGTGTGTGTGTGTGTGTGTGTGTGTGTGTGTGTGTGTGTATACTGACCCCGGATGCCTTTGGAGCGGGTTCGTGTTCGTGTCTCTGTAACGTCTTGGCTCATCTGAATAAACAGAGAGACATTAGATAGATAGATGGATGGATGGATGGATATATATATATATATATATATATATATGTATAGATAGATAGATAGATAGATAGATAGATAGATAGATAGATAGATAGATAGATAGATAGATAGAAGATAGATAACTACTTTGATTTGATAGATACTTTGATATTTTGAGGCGTGTCCTCTCTGGTTGATTGGCTCTCTCTTGGTCCACTGCTGACTCAGTCTCTGACCTTTGAACTCATTTTCTGTTGGATGAAACAAACACGTCACAGTCAGTAGAAAAAAAAGAACATTTACTGTTTCAGCTCACAACCACTCAGTCTGTTGTATAAGGTCTTCTACATTACAGTCTGGTGACGTACAGGAGCATGACAGATGTGGACATTTACCAGGCAGGGAGAGTCTAATGAAAAGGTTGGTTGCATTGTGGGAAATGAAGGATCCTGCATTTCTGAGGCTTGACTCATACTCTCTGTCTCTGTCTCTGCTGCTTCCATTTGACCGCTCTTACCCTGTTAGACCAACACACCTCCTGAGAAGAGGCAGCAGTAATTGTACTACAGAAATACGTGTCCAAAGACAGCAGGTATATTTGAGGGTGGAAGAGCGAACTAACAGCTGCACAGTATGATCCTGACAGACAGAAGGGAGGGAAGGGTTTTTTCTACTGGTCTAAGATTCCAATCCAGAATTTAAGACCATAATAAAAACATATAATTAAATATCATATAAACAATCCAAAACAATCATAGTTTTATTAGAAGATATTCAGCAATGATAATACAATGCATACAACATACACAACTTATATATACTGAATATATAATGTATTTGGAGGTTTCTCTGTGCTCCTGGAGGTATGATGACAGACTGACAGACTGTGGTCCTGATAGTTTGGGAACAGGGTCACAGGCCAAAGCAGGTGACTGTTTACCTGCTCCAGTCCACGGCCTCCGTCTAAATGTGTATTTACCACTACATTTGAGCAGGTAGAACAGTGAACACAAACCAACATGGAGTACTAAGGACGGAGTGACGGCTCCCCGCTGACAGCAGGATGTAGGCCGGCCTGTGAACCAGCGAGGCCTCCGTCCTATCTACACTGACATACACACACAAACAAGACGCCTCCGTCAACGCGCGGTCATCGGTTCATCTTTTCACTAACCTCACCGTGTCGACACCGGCCGCCATTGTAGGGGCCAGAAATAACGAGCCACAATAATAATCGGGTTAAAGCCTGACACATTTGACCGATCTGAAACGATCCTCCACGAAGGCAAACCCTACAGAAAGCGCACTTACTCCGCGACGAGCGAAGTGAAATAGCGCCTCGTCCCGTGCCGCCTGCCCGGTGTAGACCACCGTAAGGCCTGCAGCCGGGCCGAGGACAACACCGACAGGAGAAAGCGCTTCGTGCTCTTTGTCAGACACATAAAGCCTTACCTTAATGCCATCCCCTCCCCCTCCGTTCAGACAGCGCCGGCTCAAACACACGTTCACTGGAACAAACCACGATGACTACAACCACAATCCACCTCCGGACCCACAGCAGAGGGTCTGCAGCGGTGTCACGGCGGCGTCAGACTGAGCTCAGCACCCCTGAGCCGTTCAGCACCTCGGACAGGGCCGGACGAATCTTCAGCACCATGGACAGAAGCCCCGCTGCACTGCCTCCTGCAGGAGCTCAGGAGAGCTGCAGGCCGCCGTGGCTCACGGAGGGCAAGACCGCCAAACAGCTGGAGGACGGGGCCTGGAGGAGGAAGACTGAGCCAGTCCTGAGCCCAGTCCTGATGTAAACCACCCAGAAACTTTAAACCAGCAGAGGAGGCTGTAGTTACTCACAGCAGCAGGTTGTAGTGGTGGTGGTGTTTCACGTTACTATAGCAGCTGGAGCCAAACTAAATTATCCAACTGTTTACATCATTGGAATCTTCATCTCTGGAACAAACTCTGCACTGCAGAGCAGCCACCAGACAGCACCTTTGTTCCTGTGTCCCAGACTGGTCAAACAAACAAACAAATAAACAAGCAAAAATCTAAAAAAAAAATGGGATTCAGCTCAATCAGATCAAAAAATAGATCAATGGAAAACAAATTTAACATATCTGTTATTTACATTTTTTTGAAATATGAAATTTACCTTTATCAACAGATATA
>NW_019174311.1:1654578-1669578 GCF_002260705.1 Seriola dumerili | reverse complement strand
ATCCATCTATCCATCATCCAGCCATCATCCATCCATCCATCCATCCATCCATTTATCCATTCATCCAATCACCCATCATTCATCCATCTACTATTACATAACTACACAACACCACGTTTCCGTGGTAACAGTTCAGTAGCTTTGTGAGTAGCTCTGTTATAGCTGCAGTAGAAATAAAGGCCATATGACTGGTAGTTGTAATCATGGTAACAGCTGCAGTGCGAGCAGTACAACTACTACACAAACACATCCCTTTGTTTCATGATGATGTCACATCACATGTCATCACATAACAACATCACTTTATTACTGGAGCCAGAGTATAGATCCTGCTGGTCAGATATGACTCTGATATAAGTGACAGTTTTCTAATATTAGGGAACTCAGCTTGATATGGGCCAAGGATCAGATGGCGGGGCTTGACTGGTTCACAGAGAAATTGTTTTGGATTGTTTTTTTTATTTCAATGAACTTCTTTTTGAAGCACATTGCATGGTGTGGCCTCTGTTTGACTAACTGTTACTACTTACCCCAGAAAGTGTTACCTACCCCTGTGGTCGGGTGGATTGTGACAAAGAAACACCATGTATTTGACATTAACTTTCAACATCTGTGATAGTCTTGCAGAAGTTTGAATTGGTGCCATTTCTAGAAAACAAATGTGGATACTTTGTATAAAGGTTGGAAAACTGTAGCTCAAAAATTCTGTGAGTTACTGGTGGTGAAGCAACAAGTGTTACAACCACACCTGCTCTCCCCTATATGATTCTATGACTGTGATTTCTGCTATAGGTTATACTCTGAATTAAAGAAGAATGCCAGTAAAGCTCATGTTCTGTTCCACATTTTGGTTCAAACAACAGAGAACACTAATTTCGGAACGACATCCACATTTCAAAGTTGCAATGGAAGAAGAATAAGTGGAAACGTACAATTGTTTCATTATTTTGTTTGAACACAAGATGTCAAATTATTCTAATATAAGACCACTGACTGGTATTTAATTTTAAGAAATCACTGAAGCATAGAAAATGTTGAAATTTTGGTTATTCAGTCAGCAATTTTGCAAAGCCTCAGATTCACTGCTTGTTAACTGTTTTTTGGAGTGGCAAATTTCAATAAATTACTTCCATTCAACAATATTTTATAGACTACACACTTCATTTTAGAGGTAAATATTGTGCTGCCAGTTTTATATGACAACCATTGATACTTTGCAGATTAATATTTTATATATAGATCTCCTCCTAAAATATGTTTTATAATATGACTATAAATGACGATTAATTGTATGTTTATATAAGAGTATGTATATGAAATAGTTCAAATGAGCTCCACCTGGACCAGCTATGACATTAAAATGCTGTTAACATACAATAATACAATATACTACTGTATATACCATACACTCTGAAGTGGGACAACCTGCATAATGTGGACTTTGTACTTTTACTTGGGTCATATTTTAAATGCAACCATTTTACTTGTAGTTGAGTGTTGCTCTTACTTCAGTGAAGGATGTGATTACTTCCTCAACCAGTGAAAATGTGTCAGTAATGTTGCAAATTTGAACCACTGATGTTCAGTAACCAGTATCTAAGGTGGGTTCTGTGTTGTTACCTGACTTTGGGGCCCTGTATTGCAGATAGTCTGTGAGTCAAAATCCAGGCATGTACTTTATTGTTTTAGTTCAGTTATATTACGCTCACATGGCCCAATAAATAAAATGACCACAAAGTAATTTACATGAGTAACATCTGGAACTTGGATGTTCAACAAGCCCCCTACTAACAGTTTGCAATAGGAACTTGAAGTTTGTTTGCATTTTCAATATATGTAAATATCTTGTTTCTATTCCAGAAACATGACTGGCCTTTTTCAATATCTTTAATTACTGTTGGGAGATTTACCTGAAATGAAGCCCTGATTTTCACATCCCAACTAAACCATTTTAATCATACTATTGAACCATAACTGTCTAGTTGTAGAACATATGATGCACATCAGTATTCATATTGGCAGCACAATCTAATTACATCACATCCTACCACTTAACATAATGTTGCGTAACATGGCAGCATGTTGTAGTGCAGTGGACACACTGAGCAGCACTGAGCAATACAAAACAACATTTCACAAACAATACAGTACAGTAGCCTACATTTTTCAATGATAGTAAACTTAATATTTTCGGGCCTTGTTCTTCAAGTGGTGAAAATTTCTAGCAAGTTAGAGACTGATGAAATGATGTAGACAGAAACAAAATGGAGGATACATGGGAAACATGGGGCATTTAGGGTGCAATCCCCGTTTTGCCCAGTTAATCCCGTTAATCCAGTCTCGGGTTTCCTAATGGGACGGACGTCAGTCAGCCTCTGGTGTTATTACACATTTGTGTCCAGCAGAGGGCGGTAATTCGCAGTTAAACTGGTTTTTCCTCCGCCACAGAAACAAGAGCAGGGGGGGAGAAGAAGAGAAGAAGAAAGGGACAGACAAAGAAGAAGAAAAAGAAAAAGAAGAAGAAGAAAAAGAAGAAGAAGAAGCAGCAGCAGAAGAAGAAGAAAAAGAAGAAGAAGCTGTAGCTGTAGCTGTAGCTGTTTCGCGGTTCATCGTTAAGTTTACAGTCACAGAGGTTTTTATCAGTTCTGGACCTGCCGCCTGCTGATCCACAGACCAGTTTAGCTCCTGAGCTAACTAACTACACGACTTGGTTCGGTGCAGTTCGGTTCGGTTCGGTTCGGTTCAGACAGCAGCTGAACCAGGACCGACAGGCTCCGCCACATCTGTGATTATTTTACAGGGCTAACGTCCGCCCAACAAGACTAGTTTAAGTAAGTTGACGGTAAAGTTAGCAAGCGGCATCTCTGACAGCATCTGAGGTTAAACTGGTTAATTTAGTCCATGTTTCAGAGTTTACAAAGTCCGGAAAGTTAAAGTTAGCTTAAAGTTTCCTACCTGACTAACGTTAGTTAGTTGATATTATATGTCAATAGGTGAGTGTGCTGCTGTAGTCAGGTGAGTGTGTAGAGGCCAGAGACGTTGCTCTTTGGATGATTTGAATTGTGATTGATATTTTTCCTTTTTTCAGTAACACGAGGACATAATCATCCAGTTGATCAATAATCATAATAATACTTAGTTTTATCTAAAGTAACTGGAACAATACACAACAACTTAACTATCACATTGAAGCTAATGTTCTGTAAATCCAGTGTTTCCATGATGCTCTGCACACTCTGCTCAGTGGTGTGTAGGTTTTGACCAGATGGACCTTCACATGTAAAATAATGAATCTGACTTTGTTTGATTGTCATATGTTGATGAAAGGTGTCGTACACTTCAGAAGACTCCCTGTGTTTGTGCGGGTGCAACAGCAGGATGGACATATCCAGCAGACTGGAGGTTTGGCAACAGCTGGCTGAGAACTGTGGTCTCATCACGGTCCAGCAGGGTCTCCAGCAGGTCTGGACTCTACTGCTGCTCTGCCTGATCTGCAGACTCTGCTTTAGACTGGGTGAGCTGGACTACAGTACCTGCATGTCAACAAGTAGGAGCCTTCAAAAGAAGACTTGTCTGCACTGTCTTTGATGTTGACGTAGTTGGAAGAAAATGTGGATGCTGTCTTTACTGACACTTGTAATGTTCCTTATTTTCAACACCACTGTATTCTGATGCTTTTCTGTCTTGTCACTCAAAGTGACAATGAAATGTATTTAGATACATTTATTAAAATTTGTCTATAATCAACCCAAGTCCAACCATATTAATGTTTGGATGCTGTTGGATGCTGCTGGATGCTGCTGGACTTGTGACTATAAATCAAAGTTTTGTCCTGCTTGTGTTCCTCAGGAGGTGTGTCCACCCTGAAGCATGTAGTGTCAGTGTTGGCTGGGATGTACAGCCTCTTCCTGTTCTTTGAGTTGCAGATGCTGTGGGTGCTGTTGTTCAGTGCTCTCTGTTACTTCGTTCTGCTGCTCACTCAACACTCCAGTACCAGAGGCATCTTCCTTTCGGCTGTTATCCTCGTCTACCTCCTTGTTGGGTGAGATATCACTGCAAAAACACATAGGGCCTGATTTACTAAGATCCCAAATAAAGAGCGCTAAATTGCGTGCGCACACGGATAGATTGCGCGTGCTGCCTGTTTGGGGTTTGCGTGTGATTTACTTACATTAACAGTGCAATTGACTACAGGTGCAAAAGTGATTGAGCCCACCCTATTTAAATGAAGATTTTGCGCGAGTTAAGGGTGTTCACCATGGCGAATGCAAACGAGCAGATCCAACGGAAGCGCAAAAGCAAATTTGAAGCCACGGAATTGGAGGTGCTGGTACAAGAGGCAAACAAGCACATTTCTGAGTTTCATAGCAGGCACTGCATGAGTCCTCCTTGTGACTGGATCCATATCAGCTCCTACTTCACGGAGAAGCTCCAAAATGGCATCACCGGATAACCGATATGTCTCGATTATTTTTTCTTCTGCCATTCCAAAAAGAGTGACACGAACAGAAAAGATGCGTTCTCTCCGTTGCCTGTCGTGCCTACGCCGCCTCCTTGCAACAATGACCGCAGCCATCTGTGCGCACGGCTGTGCCAGGTAGCCTAAGACTTGACTTTCAAACGTGCTAAATATAGACGCAAAAATAATCAGCGCAATTAGTTTGAGGTTTGGTAAATCTCATTGCGTGCGCAAAATGATTCTATTTGCATCTACTCCTCCCAATATTTTGCGCGTTCTGGCAGGCACGCCTATATTGCATATTCATGAAGGCAGAAGCGCAAAATGGATAGCGTGTGTTATTTTGCCCGACTGAGAGACGCAACCCTCGGTGCGCCCGGTTGGTAGATCAGCATCAACATGTGTTTTGCGCGTGCTGTCGCGTTTGCGCACGTTTTTACGCACGCAAAGCTTTAGTAAATCAGGCCCTTAGTGTCCTGGAAACTGCAGCTTTCAACAGAAAACAGTCAAAACCAAATGCCTATTGTAGCAGTATGCAAATATTCAAATACAGGCAATTCCCACACTCTGTGCTCCATTGATGCCTTCACATGTGGATTCAAAAATCTGGGACAGTGACCACTGCTATTCATAGTGAATGAGACCTGGTTTAGCAGCTGTGTTGGTGTTTCCTGGCAGTGGATATGTCAGAAAACTACAGAACAGGATTAGGGCCACATGTGAAACAATTTCTTTCTTTTTTTTTTTCTAGAATTCTGATTTTAAACTCAGAATTCTGAGATTAAAGTCAGTATTCTAAAAATAAAATAAAAATATACATACATACATGCATACATACACTCTCATAGTTACTCAGAGTTCCTAATCGGTTCAGTATTTATTTACTGTCCACATCAGATCAGTGATGTCACATCTTGTTTGGTTCATTTCCTGATTTAAATCAGGAACTGTTTGTTGGCATCAAACAGTTTTGAGTCTTTCATCACAATGACAGTCACAGAGATCATGACCAACATACTGCCTGATATTCTTTGTGCTGGCGTTGCACATTGACATTGCTTGTTGAATCACTTATTTGAAACCTTGTAGTTTCTGGTTTTAAGTTGTAATATTATTTTTCTACCTTTTCATTTTAGAGAGTTGCATTTAATTGACATGGTGACCTGGCATAAAATAAGAGGTAAATATTCCATCATATTGTTTGTACTGCTATGGAAGTTTTTCTTTCTTAGTTACTCTCCCTGATTCTGAAGTGTTCTACAGTTTTGCAGTTTTCCACAGCTGCTACTTTATATCTGGGACATGTGCATTTTTTATTAAACTGAATACACATCTACACATGGAGACTCGTGTCATGGGTAGAGTCTGCTTTTTCATACGTGTGTGTGTGTGTGTGTGTGTGTGTGTGTGTGTGTGTGTGTGTGTGTGTGTGTGTGTGTGTGTGTGTGTGTGTGTGTGTGTGTCAGGCTCTCAGATGGTGGTGGCAATGAAGGCCATCTCTCTGGCCTTTGACCTGGACAGAGCAGCAGTGGCAGGCCTGCCCTCCCCAGCTGAGTTCCTGGGCTATGTTCTCTTTGTGGGCACTGTTGTGTTTGGTCCTTGGATCAGCTTCTCCAGTTATAAGAACGCCATTGAAGGCAGAGAACTGGTGAGTACATGATATTTGTGGTTCCCTGTGTCTTCCTGTGTAGTGCTGTGGTGGTAATGAGGTGGTTTGTTTCTCAGAGCTGGATGTGGCTGTGGAGTTCCTCCATCAGCCTCCTGAAGAGTCAGCTCTGTCTGCTGGTCTCCACCTGCATCGCCCCTTACCTCTTCCCTCTGTTCATCCCCATCTATGGAAACACAGTCACAGACAAGTAAGACAATTTTTCATTTCAATTTGCTTCCTGGAACTTAAGAAGTTTTGCCAGTACAACACCTTTCACTGGTTTGAGAACAGACTGTCTGTCTTTCTTCCCCTGCTTCCAAGACACATTTGAAAAAGGTAAGGCTTGTTTTCAGTTAGAAGTGACAGCTTCCTCCTACAGTCTGTTGCGGTGTGTTTACAATGACAGCTGAACAGGAGATCTGCTCCCATCAGTGCTGTGTTCATTCTTCGTTAGTGGTACGATGCTACAGTGATCCAATATCTGGTACTTTGACAAAACATTCTCAGCTCATCTCATAGTTTTTGTTGTCATGGAGATGGTTCAGGTATCATGTTGTGACCTCAGTGTGGAGCATACCAGTGGTTTTGTACAGTGAATTGTTCCTGTTGCAGATGACAGAGCTGCACCATTACAGAGATGAAATGGAGAAATAAACAGCTGTTAAAGCATCAATGAATTATTTACCACAAAAAACACAACTTGATAAAAAATAAACCTTTTCTCTTATTAACATACCTTTACGTTGTATTTATAACCTAGTGTGCCGCCATCTTTGTTTTTGTCACAGTTGACATGAGAACGGTTTGTTTATTAGTACAACAATACCTCAGACCAGTGACGCAGTGGAGGTTGGTACAGTGGAGTTTTAAAGTTCTGACCCATAGACCGAGTCAGAAACACAACTGCATCTGTCCACTTATTTCCACTGTGATCCTAATGAGCCCATAACACAGAGAGCGCTGACTTGTATATTAATTCTACTCATATATGTTTGAATGAATGCATTATTCATGTGAGCATCCAAGGCCAATACAAAGAACCCTCCTCGTCTTCTGCTGTGTCCTTTACTCTCTTCTCCAATAAATATCAGTTGGGATATTCACTGACGCCTCCTAGTAGTGAATATCTAACAACAACCACAGAGACAAACAGAGAACCGGTGATGTCACATCTGGCATCTTCAAAAATGGCAGCGTCCTAGTGGAGAAAAAGTGATTTACTCTTAGTTTTTCAGCAGAGCTAGTTGAATTCCAGGTTTGATTGCAGAAGCATCTTACACACAGTAAAAAGCAAACAAACAACACTCATACTGCTCAGTGTTTCATCTCAACTTTCAGCTGCATTAATAAGCTATGAAAGTCAACAGGAAATCAAGGTAATGATCAGACATGACGATCAAACAATCTGAACTCGACTCTTAGTTGTAATGAACAGGGCTAGTGGGTGAGTAGAGGATCAGACCACAGAACGTCTGAGGAGGAATTGATGCTGAGGTGAACAGAGAAAAGACAAGGAGACAATGACATCATCACATCAACCAGAACACAAGCCTCTGCAGCTGCTGGTGAAGGTGAACCATATGACAGCAGCATGAATGAATGGGACATGTTGAAGCTGCTGTTGTGAAATGTGGAGTCGTCATAGGTGGGACATGTGTTACTCATCCAATACAACTGGATTGTTTCATGGTCTGAAACCAAAGCTAAAGTCCAGCGCCACACTCTGACATGACTGACAGCAGCAGAGGTATTTATCTTGAACATATGAAGCCACTGGTATGGTCCCTCATCTCAGTAGTAACATGACTGTATATGGGCTGTTGTCATGTGACTAAAGTTCCTCTCCATGTGGACTTATTATGTTAATGCAGAAAGTGAGAGTAATCAGATTACTTGGGTGCCTGTCAGTAATGTGAAGCAGAAGAGCACTTAGTTTAGAGATTGTCTCTGTTCAGCTGGAGCTGATTGAAGATAATGGGTGTGTGTTTGTGTGGTGTGTTGAACAGATGGCTGCGTGCCTATGAGAATGCAGTGTCGTTCCACTTCAGTAACTACTTTGTGGGTCACCTCAGTGAAGGCACCAGCATGCTGGCTGGAGCCGGCTTCACTGAAGAGAAGGAACACATCAGATGGTATGTTCAGTCTGGACTGCACCTGTGTTATAATACACCAATGATTATAATAACACATGTACCCAACATGTTTCACTCTTGGCAAATTACATATTTAGTTTTCTGCTTCAGTTGATTCTTCTTTTCCTGGATTAAAAAAAAAAAAACAGATGAAACTGTGCAGAACTGGAAAGCATTGATCTTAAAGGAACAGAAAATGAATGAAAGAATAAAAATGAGTCCAGGTTCAGGAGTTATAGACTCCACACAGTGGAGTTAACTAATCATCAGAAAGCAGTCATCTATAGTCCAATAATCCACCTGCTGCAGAGAGCAGCCTGATGTGTGTTGAGTGTAGAGAGAGGACGTCCTCAGTCCTGTGTCCTAGACTGTCCCTATCAAACATAAAGACAGAGTCTGATCTGTGTGTGTGTTCTGTGCAGGGACCTGAGTGTGGTGAAGCCTCTCAGTGTGGAGATGCCTCGCTCCATGGTGCTGGTGGTCACGTCCTGGAACATCCCCATGTCCCGATGGCTCAAAACCTGTGAGTCTGAGACACAGTCCACAGACCATCTGACTTCACTGGTCCATCCAATACTATCTCTAAAACAACTGGCTGTTGCTAATATGTCCTATTGTGTTTTGATACAACCTACAACCTTCTAGGTGTCAGGGCTGAATGACTCGATCGGTTCTGTGTGTAACTGCTGAGTGGGAGATTTTGAGCTCAGTCCACCAATAGAAACCATGGTGAAGATCAGCTGTTTCAGCTTCTTGAATGTGAAGTGTTTCTATGTCATATATAACAGTAAATCAAATATTTAAGGTCAGACAGAACAAATGCTGTGATGATATCACAATTAATTTTTTGTTTGTACTAAATGTTGAACTGAGAAAATAATCACCATATAACTGGATAATGCCAATAATTAGTCGCAGCCCTGTTGGTCTTTACTGTGTTTGGCTGGTACCATGTTGTGGTAATGTTTATATGTTGTCATAATGTGCTCTGTCCTTCATGTTCTTCAGATGTGTTTAAAAATGCCATGAAACTGGGGACTTTTCCAGCCATCCTGGTGACGTACACAGCCAGCGCCATACTGCATGTCAGTGAGACCACACACTCCTCTGTCCACAGAACTCATCCAGGTTCAGTTTAGTCTGGATTCAGTCATATTTCAGTCACTGCATGTGTGTTAGTTTTACTCCAGCTTCAGTCAACAGTAGGTTAATAACATGTTTCAGTCCAGTTTTCTTCAGTCTCATTCTTCACACATGTTTAATTTTACTGTTGACAAATTTTGAGTTTACAGCTGTTGTGGTTGTTGTCATGTACGGTTACCCGTGGTTGCAGGTGTCACTCTCATCTATGGACTCATCCAGAACCTGATTAACGTGAGAGGAGCAGCTAAATCAATGGATAACATCATAATATTTCTTTAGTGAACATCTCATCCTAGAATTTACTCACTCGCTCTGATAGCAAAAGGAAAGATGGCCAACTGACAGGAACTAATGTTACATTCTCAGCAATTGATAACGTTATGTTAGCTTACCTTTTTAAAAAAAAAAAAAAAAAAAAAAAAAAAAAATGCATGTGATCATAGTTTGCTTCAGCTGTCTAATTCTCAGGAGATGAATCTAGTCCATGGAACAGATATGACTTCAAATCAATGTCACCATTATTTCATTTTTACTTCGATTACAATTAATAATACATTTTATTAATAAGACACCTTACAACACACAGTAAAAGATAAAATGCAAGTACAAGGTATAAAATACAGAATAAATTTGAATAAATATAATTACATTAAAATAAGTATGATGAAATGCTGGTGCTCGAGTTAAACAATTACAATTCTCTCCCTCTCTCCTGTTTAGAGTGATTGTGTCCAAGTGATTAAACTAATTAGTGGTTAGTGGTGTTACCTTTGGTCACTATCCATGTTGCCTTCACCACTGTGCGGTAGTCGTGACTGATAAGAGCCAATCAGGAGGTGAGGCTGGTGTCATGGTTTCCAAAAGTCACAACCCTGGAGTTTTCAAAATAAAATGTGTCCAGCAGCGTTTCCAGAAGTCTCTGTTTTAGAGGCTCTAAAACTCTGAAGTTGTGTGGACAGCAGGAGTAAACGTTTTAGTGTGGATGCAGCCTGAGCCTCAGTGTTTGCTCTCCTGTTGTCCACATCAGCAGTTTCACTTTGAGAGAATGTGGACTAACGTTAGTTTGACTGGGTGGAGCCACGTGACTGAACAGAGGTAGTATTTCTTTAAGGGGACAGTTCATGAACTTGGAGAAGGTATGAACTGAATTAATCGACATGAGCAAGATGAGGTGGCTAAGAGGTAGCTAAGAGGTTGCAAATGTTGCGTTAGTAGTATTCTGGCTAACTGCCCTACGTCAGATAACACAAATGTTACTGAGTGTCAGATACTTCTTCTTAACAAGAAATGAAACCGATCAAACAGCTGCATCAACCTGGAGCTCTACAGTTTTACTGCTCAGCAGCTACAGAGTGTGGTTCCCGAAATTCATGCAGGTTGTTGAATATGTCCATTGGTCAATCTTTGACATCATCACTGTTATTTGTTGATGGAAAACGTCACATTTCCTCATAGTTGACATCTTTTCAGCTTCAGTTGACAAATATTTTTATTGACGAGATGAGCACTGACTTTTTATAACAGCTTTCTGAAAGCACATCACAGACAGTTGTTTTTTTTGTTGGAACTTTCTCTTGGTCTGATGATGATGATAAACTCCAGTCTGTTCAGGTTTAGCATGCAGGCAGATCATCTGTGGATGTGGATCATTCAAAATGAAAGTGGTTCTAGATATCTGTCACTATTTGAACTAAATGTCCTGCTTGTTTTGTTCAGGGTCTGAGTTTTCACCTCGGGGCTGTTCTGCTGTCTCTGGGATTCATCACATATGTTGAACATGGTATGAATAACAATTCTGCTTATACTTTGTAAAGTATTTTAGTGTAGAGCTGCATACACATGAACATGTACTGTAGAGCTACTGTGATAGTGTTTGTGTGTTTTCTTCTTTCTCTCCAGTTCTGAGGAAGAGGCTTGCCTCCATCTTCAGCGCCTGTGTCCTGTCAAGACCCTGTAACTCCGGCTGCAGCCACAAGCACAAGAAGGTAAAACTTCATCTGGAGTTCTAAGCAGAACATACACACATGTTTTAAGATGGTAACCTCCATGAAAGTCTTTGTCTCTGTTAGTAATGCAGTTATGAAAATAACCAGCATCATATTCAGAAGGAGGATCAGTGCTCAGGTACCTGTTGTAGTGTGGTCCATATACTGACACCAACAGTCACATTTCTCCTCATTCTGATGTTTGATGTGAACATTACCTGAAGCGCCTCACCTGGATCTGCTGCTGCCACATGATTAGCTGATTGGACAGTAGCATGATTAAGCCGGTGAACAGGTGTTGTAGTGAAGTGCTCAGTGGGTGTGTATTGATTCAAAGTTACAGAAAACAGTAAGTGTTCCGTATTCTGACTTCTGTCATGTAGCTTCAGGATGTTTGTATTAGCTGCAGTAAATTCATATAGAGACTTGGTCCAGGTGATGAGAGGTCTGTAAAGGTTCTCAGTCTCCAGGTCATGGTTCTACCAGAAGGCCCAATCCCAGTGCCCCCCTCACAGACTTTGTTACCGGTCAGTCCATGAGGTCTCAGGACTGTCCCACTGTCAAACCATTGAGGACACGAGTCTCTCTATCAGACATTTTGAGCCCTTTATTCACACTTTGCACAATTTCACATTTCTTCAGACTTTGCTTGAGGGAATTACCAAAGTTCATAGCGTTGTGACATTAAACACAGGGTTACCAAGGGTCACCCGGTAGCATAAAATACAGTAAACAGTAGCCATAAAACAGAAAAAATTATAAGATAGAAGGAAAAAGGTTAAAAAACAAGCATGAAAGGAGCTAACACTAATGTTAGCATTACAAGAAAAAAGACATGACAGTATAAACCCATGGCCCATATTCACAAAACATCTTAAAGCTAAAAGTAGTTCCTTACTTGCAGACTTAGGAGAAACTCTGGGTGTGTGAGTCCTAACTTTAGGATTCCTCATTTTTTTTGAGCGTAATTCACAAAGCCACTTAGTGCTAAAAGTAGCTCCTAAGTCTGGGAGAAGTTAGAAGTAGTGGAGAGGACTCCAAACTCACTGAGACCAAATCACAAAGAATCATTGTTATGTCCCGTCTACGGGTGGCCAGGACACAACATGAATACCACATCTTCCCCGAGTCCCAAGTAGCCACAAAAAAGAATTATTAAATTTATCAACGGGAGTCTTTATTTTCAACAATGAGCAAATTATAACTTCGGGGTGGACACAGCCCAAAAAACAAAAGAAGTCTACCTGAAAACAAAACGTAACTTGCCTAAAGATAACCCAAAACCAAAATACATCAACAAAGCTCCCTGTCTAACAAAAACAGGAGAAAAGGTGTTCAGAACTAAAAAGGCATTCCAACCCTACTAGCTCTCTCAAATAACAATGCACAACGACGTAGGGCGGTGGTAATGTGTGGCAGGTTGGGATGGGTGAAAGAACTGGCTTTCCCCTCTAGCTGCTCAGTCACACCATCTTGCCCTTTAAATGCTGGTGCCTAGGACAGGAGCCAATCAGCTGCCACCATGAAAGCTGCGCCCCAATCCCCATCTGGTCCCGGCACACATACATTTACATACGTCACGATCATGCCACCTGTCAAAATACAAAGAGAACACATACAACGAAATAATATACGACCACAGTCGTAACAATCATAAAGGGCTGCTGTCACTCCACGTCGCAGTGTTCTGGAAACCTTACACAATTATGAATTTCTAAAAAGATATTACTCAGCAGCTTCATGGTCCGTCTACCCGCTCTGATCAGTGCCATAGATGGAAGGAGGAGGAGTAATTTGTAAACAGGAAAATCACACCATCAACACACAGGTTGTATTGATGCTGCCTGTACAGTTGTAGACATTGTTGCACAGTTTCCAGGATCTACACACGAGTCATGGATCTTATTGGAGAGTGTCCTGATCAGCTGTTTGAAAGGATCATATTCCAGCTGGAATCTTCACACACCTCAACCCACAGCTGGACCACAGCTACAACAGACTGTGGCTAATAGGCTGCCAGTTAGGTTTAGTTAGGTTGTCTAGGACAGGTTAGTTTTTTTTTTTTTTTTTTTTTTTTTTTTTTCCATTGAGAGAATTGATCGAAGTTTTTGTAGTAAAATTAAATTCTCCCAGGTCGACACAATCCTTATCATATAGATGCATTTTGGAGAATGCCCTACTTTTGTAAACAGCACCTAATCCTTTATTATTTAGTTTGTATTAGTTTATTTCTCGTTTTTCTTTTATTATTATCCGATATACTGAAAGTATATCAGGGTTCAAAAGATGTTCTTTGTCTCTTTCTCTATAGGGGTTTTGGGTGGTGGTGCTGAACCTGGTTTTCAGCTTCCTGGCCATCTTCCACCTCACCTACCTGGGCTCTATGTTTGACCCTGGAGTTGATGAACGGGAAGTAGAAGAGGTAAGAAGAAAGGAAGGACGTCGTCTGTCTGTCCCTTTACACAGACTACAACAATTAACACACAGACTACAACAGTTTACACACAGACTGCAACAGTTTACACACAGACTACAACAGTTTACACACAGACTACAACAGACACACAGACTACAACAGTTTACACACAGACTAAAACACACAGACAGACTTGATTGAAATCACACTGACCCACTGGATTTAAGGTAAGGTATTTAAATGTACAAGTTGACCACAGTTGACTGTAAACAGCTGATGCTCAGTGATGCTAAGCTAAATACAGACAGCTGAATGTTGTTGGTCCTGTCCGTCTCAGCCTTTACCACAGGCGTGATACATGAGGACTGAGAGGTGGAAAGGAGCAGACCTTTAAAACAAAGAGCTTTAAATATTAAAATGTCCAGAGCTGCTGAGGCTAACATCATTAAATCAATCAGTGCAGTCTGAGCTGGACGAGGCTTTGGTGACACATTCACAGGAAACACTTGAGTGTTTGCTGAATAAATGAGTAAAACATTAGTGTGACATAAAACATGTGCATACAACCAGCAGTCGTTGCCTTGGTGCCACCACCACTGCAGCCCATCGATGGCTGTGTGCCTCTTCCACCTGGTCGTTCGTAGCTACTGACTCACACAGTGCTGTGAGCATGTGACCCTGAGGCTGCACACACAGATCAGATCATCATCAAGTTTTCAGATAGTTGTAGGTATTTGACGTGGGGTTGTGTGAGGTAGTCATGTATAATCGGTGTGTTACCTGCAGTAGATTCAGTGAGGAGATGCAGCAGGAACACTATCAGTGATCAGCTGCTGTAGGCGGGGCCAGCAGAAAAACATGTATTAGACATTTTTAAAAGACGCCCACCGAAACAATCCAATATCTGCTTAAATGTAGCTTCATGTAGAATATTTTCACCTATTTATCTTCCTGTCAAAACAAAGTACAGTGTAGGTCTTTCTGATTCACTCAGCTGACCTGTGGCTGTGGCATAATTCAGTGCACACTGTAGGTGTGCTTGTGTGTAGGAGTACGGTGATTCAGCAGTTGAAAAAATGTAGTGCCAAAGGAAAGTGCTGTTTTGATGGGAACCTCACATTTAATAACCTGAACTGCCCCTTTGAGAAGCTCAGACCTGAGGTGGAGGACAGATGATCTGATCTTCAGCTCCTGAAGAGTAGTAGAAACTTTCAGCC
>NW_019174311.1:1582078-1649578 GCF_002260705.1 Seriola dumerili | reverse complement strand
AGAACATGAGGGCAGGAGGAGAACATGAGGGCAGGAGGAGAACATGTCAGCTGGAGGAGAACATGAGTGCAGGAGGAGAACATGAGGGCAGGAGGAGAACATGTCTGCTGGAGGAGAACATGAGGGCAGGGGGAGAACATGTCAGCTGGAGTTTTACTGAAGCTACACGGCTCATTGAAACTGACAACAACCGAATTCACCTGCTTACTATGAACTCTTCAGGCGACCATCCCTCCAACCTCTATAACCACTGTTTGTCTGTCCTCCTCTGATGTCACTGATATCCATGTACATCAGGGGTCTCCACCCTTTCCCCCTGAGAGCACATTGACTAAATCAAAGGGTCTGAGAGCTCCTCGTGTCTTATATCACTGGTCACATTTATTCACATCAAAACACTCAAACCAATCGAAAACAAATGAGTTCAATTACATAATCTAACAAGTCATCAAAATTCAACATCCAAAAACATGTGAAACTCATATCAGACAAAAATCATGATTCAGTCAGGCTTGAGCACTCATAATTTACTACTCAGTATGACAGATGACCTCTGGAGGTCAGGGTTCAGGTTACCTTCCTCCAAACATCCCCAGATAAGTTGAAAGATAAAATCAGTGGCTACAATCTTTTTGTTCTCCAGGGGGATCCAGTTAACCCTAACCTGTATGTGAACGGCATCATATGTGTGTCCACCTTCGTGTCTTTCTACGGCCACCTCCTCTTTTACAAAGCCACTAAGAGAGCTCTACCTGGATATGGACTGAGAGCCAAGTTCATCTGCATCATTGTGGTGTTGGTGCTGTGTGGCCTGCAGAGCGGCATTTTAGAGACCATGGGTGCTCTGGAGGTGATTCCCTGCACACCACCCTTCTCCGTCCTGGCCAGGTCCCAGTGTAAGTCACAGCACATCTGGCCTCACCCCAACCTCTCCATCTGTAGTTCAGTATCTGGCCTCTCCCAGGTGTTCTATCGACCTCACATTCTAGTTTCAGAAAGACACTTACTGGCTTTCAACTGTGTCCCATGGTCTTCATCAGCTGGACAAAGATTGCAGAGGCCCTTTATATGAACATCTGAGACCATCTTTAAACAACCAGCAGGTCATGTGATGACCCCAGCATCTTCTGATGATAAGGGTGTAGAGCAGATTAAAAAGATGATAAAAAATCTATACATGTATATAGTATATAAACATATGTGTAAAGTACCAATTAAAAGGTCGCACACCTTTATGGACACACACACACCTGCATTCACACAGCAGCTCATATTAACCTCTGTGGGAACAGGCACATAATGAAGAACATCTTCTTTTTACTCTGAGAAGTAAATGAAACTTAAAGTTTCAGGTTTATAAAGTGGAACAAGATCATCTACGGAAGACTTTTTAGAAGACAGACTTTTTAGCATTCTGACTTTAAAAAGTCAGATTTTTTTTTTTCTAATTCTGAGAAAAAAGTCAGACTTTGAAAAAAAAAAAAAAAATTCACGTAGCCTTAATCCTCTTCCGCCATCATCAAATCCTCAGGTACTAAACTGTTCTGTTTTCTAAGAGATGGTGGCATCTTTAATCACTCAGCCAAAGCTAATTCTATATGAATGAAAACAAATGATGCTGTTTGCTTTATTAATGAAATGTCTGTGTATCAGTACACTGATCTTCTCATGTGATCACAGTGATAATCACTGACCCATGTCCTGTGTTCTCTGTCCCATCTCAGTGATCTACCACTACTGTGTGATTGTGGAGATGTTCTGCATTGGCCTGTACGCCCGCCACACTTTCCGTAAGGTGGAACCAAGCATGGTGGAGGAGGTGGAGGGGCCCATCGGTGTGTGGCAGATGGACAAAGGCATTCAGACAGATGATGTTCAGACTGTGCATCAGAACCGTGGTGTGTTCTCAGAGGACGCTCGGCCTGGCCACCGCCTCGTCAGCACTTCCAATCCAAGCTACAGCGAAGACAGTCTGTGCAGGATAGAGCACGCTCCTCTTGATGGTTTCCCCTTCCCTCAGGCCCGAGGTCAGCAGCCAGGCAGACCACATCCAGTGGAGCCCAGGTCTGCAGAGGACCCAGGTGTAGAGCTGACCCACATCACTGTCAGAGCTGATATCAACTATCAGGACTGTAAGGATGTCACTGTGGTTTGACCAACAAACAAAACACTACATAAACCAGGACCAGCATCCTCACTGCTGCCAAGGGCCCAGACTGGATCTGAACTTGGGGCCACTGTGGAAAAGACTGAGCCTTGTTATGTGCTCTACCAGCTGAGCCACTGGAACCTCCCTTTAGCTCACATTTTAACACTGCAGAAAATGTTCATCAATGTAAACAACAGGAGAAATGTTGCTGCTTCTCACTTGTAAACTTCCAGATGTATTTTATATGTTAATTGTTTTGCAGCTGTTAAACACTGCAGCACTCATCTGCTGGGGCTTGGATCGTACCACATTTACACACAGAGCTTTGGACTGAAGTGTTATAATAATAATAATAATAATAGATGACAATTCTGTCTTTAACATCTACATTTGCTGCACCACACACACACATCTGTTGTGCAAATCACACGTGGTCTTCTCTCAGGACAGAGAATAGATGAATTTACATTTTATATTTGCCCTCACCAGTCAGAATGTGGCTGCTTCTCTCTTTGAACATGGACGACTTCTTCCACCCTCTAGCCACATTTTTCACATCCAGAAGCTTTTTCAAAAAGCTTCCAGGTTATTGAATCTGAAAATGTTGTCCCCGTTTTAGTGTGAATGATAATATGTTTATGTTTAAAAATATGTGCATTTCCCCGAACAGTCATGTTCACCTGCTTACGTCAGCCATCACTTGTGTCCCACCTGGTTGTCAGGTTATATTTATGATCACATGTTGTATTTGTTGAGCTAATTACAACAGAAACAGAAAGAACAACCACAATGTGAGTTTGACTCATTTACTGAAACTGGCTGATCTGAGGGACAGAGGAGGAAATGATTCTATGAAGCATAATGCGTTCACTGAATCAACAACATGATGAACTCAAAATTCTGAGAATTTTTTTCTTAAATAAAACAGAAAAAGATCCTTTTTTTGTGAATTAATGAGGTAATTATCTTGTTAATCTTTTTTTTAAGTGAATGCATTACTCTTCCATATGATTCAGCAATTTTCCTGTGTTATTTCAGTGAGGACAGAGAACTTTTAAGAAATATACTTTTGATTTTTATTTCACAACCTAAAATTTAATATCATATTCACAGGAAAAGGTCAAGTACTTTGAGACTGTATATTACTGACATGTTAATAGTGTATAATTATGTATAGAATTTTACAGTAGCCACTCATTCTAGACAAAGTCTAAAGAAGAAAAGATGTGAGAAACTATGAAATGTTTTGGACAGTAGGGTGACTGTGTAATGTTTTATTGTCCAATCAGGGCCAGACAAGGAGTACCTTAAAACGTAACTACCTAAGTATAGTACGTGGGTAACGTGGCTAGTTACAGTCTAGTCTCTATTATTGCACGTCCTTGTGACTCTACACATTAACGTATGTTGTCTGGCATTAGTACTGAGGATTTGTTGATCACGATGAAGGACGTGAACCAGGTCTTCGGCAATCTTTAACCTCTTCTGTGGTGTGGTGTGTCGGTGAAACAATGGTCGTACTGACGTCAGTATGGAGCTGCGTAACTTCTTGGTGAATAGGACCCGCTCTGCACGATATCTATCGTCTTCCGGCCGACCCCCCTGAGCCAATGAGAGGGCCGATAAGTGACACTCATCCAATCAGCAGCCGCTTCAGTGTGTTCTGCAGCACGATCCTCCCACCAGTGTAGATTCTCCTATTTTGGCGGCTGTGCAGAAACATGGCGGAAAATTTGAAAGGTAATTCAAGAGGTCTATATATGACTTTATACGACATTGTACGTGTATTTACTATTGTTATCCGGATTAGTCTCGGTACAGTCTCTTTAAAGACATCAAATATTCGCGCTCTTCTGTCGTTCAGGTCACACAGCGTTAAGACCGCGGTGGGTTGTGTATCATGGTGAAGCTAAGTTAGTTGTCGGAAGTGTCGTTAGCTCCTGGTGCAGTTTAACCGAGGCTCTTTAATGACCAAACTCTCCGCGTGTGATTCACTGACTGATTAAAGCTGAGGAGAAGAGTTCAGTCTGCCGTAGGAAGCAGAAATGAAGCAGTTAGTGAAGGTCTACTGCAGTCTGCACAGCGGCAGGCTGCGAAGGTTTAGCGGGCAAAACTATCCGACAAGCCCCTCGCGCCATACAGAGCCACGAAACGTTTAAAGACAAATGAGGGAGAGAATAGAAAGAGAAGGGAGGGGGAGCGAGCAGGAATAGCTGTGTATACTGATATACACAAGCACTGTTATTGTGATAATAATAACAGTGATACCTACAGGTGTAATCATGTTATAAGTAATAATAACAGTAAAATAACAATAAAATTAATAATGATGACGATGATTGTTGAGATCATCGTTGATTTTATTGTGTCAGATCTGGATCCGGGATCAGAATAAAGACAGAGAGACAAAGTTAATTACATGAAGTAATGAGAGAGCTCAGTGCATCATGCGAGTTCCCCAGCGGTCTAGGTCTAAAGCAGCATCACTAAGGGATGGTTCAGGACTCACTTGAGCCAGCCCTATTATAAGCCATACTATGGACGAAAGTTTGAAGCTTGATCTTAAATGTAGGGAGGAAGTCTGCCTCCTGGACCCAGACTGGGAGCTGGTTCCACAGGAGAGGACCCTGATAGCTGACGGCTCTGCCTCCCATTCTAGTCTTAGAAACTCTACACACAAGGAGCCCTGCATTTTGAGAGCAGCGTGTTCTCTTAGGATAATAGGGAACTATGAGCTCTGTAAGATAAGAAGGTGTCTGACCATTGACAGTTTTGTAGGTGAGGAGGAGGATTTTACAGGGAGCTGATGAAGCCAACACAGAGAGATTTGATCTCTTCCTGGTTCCTGTCAGTACTCTGCTGCAGCATTTTGAATCAGCTGGAGGCTTTTCACTGAGTTATTGGGACATTCACTCCAGTCTAGAAGCAAAAAATGCATGGACTAATTTTTCATTTTTCAGCATCCTTTTGAGACAGGATGTTTCTCACAATGTTGTGCAGGTGGAAGGAGACTTGTATTACGTGTGAAGTAAAAGACATGCCCTGGTCAAAAATGACCCCATGGTTTCTGACTATCACTGGAGGCCATGGCAATGCCGTCCAGAGTAAGTGTGTCTCTGAGGTCTTTAGGGCTGAGTACAATAACTTCAGTAACGCTTGCAGTTTGACCACCTGATTAGTCTCACCTGGCTTCATAGATAAGTACAACTGGGTGTCATCTGTGTAACAATGAAAATTTATGTGGTGCTTCCTGATAATTTTGCCTAAAGGAAGATGTAGTGCATTAAGAAAGTCTTCAGACCCCTTCACTTTGTTCACATGTTGTTCTGTTGTGGCCTGATGTTAAAACTGTTTAAATCAGACCTAGTATAGAAGTGTTAGTTAAAGGTAAAACATAGAACAGGGTCTAGAAGACAAGTTGATGGTTTAGATGACGAAACTACTGAAGTTAAGAGCTACAGTACAGAAGCAGTCTAAATATAAACTAGTTACAGTTGACTCTAAGTCTGTCACATTTGTGTCAGCTGTGGGAAGGAGTTGATGTCATTACTAGTATTAATAACTAAATAACAGCAATACTGACTCTCAGTAGTCTTCACTTATGTTTCTATGAGGGGTATTTATGTGACAGATCTACTCATAATACTGGTTCTAGCCTTGGTTTCCTCAGGAGAGGACATTTTCATCAGGAGGTGCTACATATTAAACACTCATTTTTAATTTGGAGTTAAGAGAGCAAGTAGTTTTCTTTTGGTTTACACAAATGTACTGTGCACCACTTAACCGAGTAAGCTTTGTGCTGGTAACGTACTTTCGACTGTCTCAATGCTGCTGTGTGTGTGGTAGGAAGTGAAATTATCAGATTGAAAATAGTTTTTTTATTGAGATAAAACGCTGAAATCAGCCATGCATCCAGACAATGTAGATTGAATGTCTTTAAAGTGGAGCTTGCTGTAGCCTCATTGCATTTGATGTTAACTCAGTTAAAGCGAGTTGCTGTGTCAGATTGCAGTGTGCCCTGTAAGATGTCCTGGGAGGAGCTGGAGGCCCTGTGTCGCAGAGAGAGGCTTCACTGTAAAGAGCTCGGAGTGAACAGAGCCAACGCCAATGAGTATGAGGTGGAGTTCCTCTGTGACTACAAGAAGAGTAAGGTAAAGTGTCACTGAAAAACACATGACTGTTTACAGCTCTACTCATCTGTGGTGGAAGTATTAGGAAGTACACAGTACATAGCCAATACACTGTAGACGTACCTGAGGTTCTATTATTCTGGTGAGGACCGAAAAACATGGAGTCAGTTGAAGGTAATGATATGAATGTAGCAGCTGGTTAGTTATTCTAGCTAAAACCACAGTATGATTCAGAAATGAGACTGAGGCTGGAAACTGGTTCTTCTAGTTCTTGTTAATGCCTCTTTGCTGTCTTATCCTGCTCTGTCGTGTGCAAAATATCAGTTCTGTGGCCTCATTAATGAAACTGTAGACAAGGATCTATACGGTAAGTCAATGTGCCTTCGCCAAGAATTTGATTTTAAAGGTACTACTACTTTTATCGATACCACTTATCGATCCAGTGTTTTAACAGTTCTCTTATCGGTAATCGGTTTTGTAATTTGAGAAGAAAAAGAAATTAAGAACATAATTAATAGTAATATAGAATGCATGAAATTTTCCCTTTATCAATCACTATCAACTTGAAAATATGCAACGTACATGCTCAGGCCTTCTATTGTAAATGGTCTGAGCTGCTGCAAACTGCAGTGTCTGGACTGGTGAGGACACAGGCACACATGATCTACTTTTCAGATGAATCATACAGATCATGTCATTAAAATGTGATGTATTTAGATATTTAATCTTAAAAGTTCAGTTGCTGCTGTCCAAGACGGTGGAGTTGGAATCCGGTAATGGGACAAGAAGCGGGGGGCAACATGAGGCGGGATGAGACTGGGCTAGCTGGTCAGCAGCAACTGAACTTTCAAATTAATGTACTTCCGTATAGCACCTTATAGATAAGTAAGAGCGCAGTCCAAACATACTCGATATGAACGAAGTGTGATTCTCACACTAGATATCTGGGCAGGAGGTGATGACGTGATGGAGGAGCTGGCTGGAGGAGGTGCAGCTCCAATGCGCTCTCTGCACTTTCTGCTCCAAAAACTCATCAAAAACTAATTCAAATTGCCCTCAGTGGAAAATGGACATGATTTAAAGATGTTGTAAAAAAAGATATGTTTATCATCGCACTGTTCTTCAGTTCTATTTGATACAGTCTTTGATTTCTATATGTGATGATACTCAGTTCACGAGTTAATGTGGTTGATAGGGCAGACCTGTGGACTCTAAGCAACAGTAATAAATCACAGGTGTAAACAGTTCAGATTTCGGTTGACCTGTGTCTTTTAAAATGGAGAGGTGTGTATAGAATAATTGGTGGCATACACACCACATACATGCACATACATACATACACACAAGTGTTTACGACAAAGTGAGTATACAGTCTGATTAATGTTTGACCGACCTGGGTCACAGTTGTCTACAGGTGCACACATTCTCCAACACATTTGTTTTTATAAACAAATAAACTTCCAACTTATTAGTGGGAAGTGGCTTAAGCATCTTTCAAGCCCTGTTTATAAGTACACAACAGTTCTACACGAGTCTTATCAGTTGTCCCTTAGAGACCTTTTGTCTAAAGTCAAAGTATCTGAAGGGTAAAAGTTTGCATTGATATGCTATTGTACAGCTGTTCTATTAAATCATTATATTGAACAAGTGTTTTTCTTTTGCCTGTGTAAGATGTTAAATATTGGTACATTTCTTTGACATGTAATATCCCAGGAATACTTAGGAGACTTATTAATAAGGGATGCATTAAGATTACATGTTAACTTCCAAGCCATTTCAATCCAAAACTATCTGTTAGTTAAGAGCCAGTTTGAATACAACACAACAAATAATATTTGAACAGGAAAGTGAAACTGAAACACTTACTACACAGACTCTCTGTTTTCATTGTGACGCACACAAATCAAAATGGCTGCACAGAGATAAGCACAGTCAGAATGTATTGAAAACCCACTATATGCTTTTTATCAAACCCAATACTGTGTTTTTTTTATAACATTTGGTACATTTTCACATTGTTCCAAATAATAGTGTTAACATCCTCTGAGACAATACACTATTTTCCATACTGTATATACTGTGGTGTTAATCACTGTAATATTTCTGCTTGTATTAGACCATTGTGTATTTAATTTTCCATAAAATGTTCAGTGTCATGATATAGGATTTTATCGACATTGCTTTCCCCAGGCCTAAGACAATTATAAACCACCTGCTGCTACAGTCTAAAGTCTCCTGTAGTCTTGTTACTCTGCAGGTTGACAGAGCTGTAACTGGTCTTCATGAGTGGAGACTTTTTGCTGCTGAGGTTTAAGACTATGAGACTAACAGGCAAAGAAAGACCAGCTGCTGAAAAGAGCGGACTGAGAATTTATTATATAATGAGAAAAAGTGAATTAGTCCAGTACAGACATAAATCAAACCTTAAACCTTAAAGTCTGGTCAGTGTTGACATAGTAAATGATGTCTCCTCCTAATTCAAATTGTGTGTTTCAGGAGGAGGAGTTCTACTTGGTGAAGTGGAGGGGGTTCCCTGAGTCGGACAACACCTGGGAACCCAAGAGGAACCTCAGATGCCCCAAACTGATGAAGCAGTTCCACCTGGACCTTGATCAGGAGCTGAGGCGCCACAAGAGACGCTGCATCCCTAAAAAGCTAGATAAGGAGGTGACCTCAGTCCTCATCCAGAAAGCCAAACTCCGTCAGAGTCTGCAGCGCTGGGAGGCCCATTTGAACCACACTCGCAACCACCCAGGTCGCATTTTTGTCATGAATGAAGTGGACCTCGAGGGCCCCCCAAAAAACTTCACCTACATCAACAACTACAAAGTAGGCCAGGGCATAGTGTTGGATGAGATGGCTGTGGGCTGTGAGTGTAAGAACTGTTTAGATGAGCCGGTGAATGGGTGCTGCCCCGGGGCCTCCTTGCACCGTATGGCCTATAACAATAGGGGGCAGGTTCGGATCCGGGCGGGACAGCCCATTTACGAGTGCAACTCTCGATGCAACTGTGGTCTTGATTGTCCCAACAGAGTGGTGCAGAAGGGCATCCAGTTTGACCTGTGCATCTTTAAGACGGAGAATGGCAGGGGATGGGGTGTCCGCACCCTGCAGCATATCAAGAAGAACACATTCGTCATGGAGTACGTAGGAGAGGTAAGACCTGGTCCAAGACTTTCATCATCAGGAAAGTCTGTGCAAAGCGTCTTTCTAATCATCAAAGACACTTTCTCCTTTCATAACATGTCATTGCTGAAATGGTCAAAAGTAACATTTGTGTCATTGAAACTTTAGTGAAAGGTGTCATTGTCATGTGATGTTTGTATGTCAGTATGACATCATTAAATCTTTTCCCTGTCTTTTTTTGCTGAGAACCAAACGCCTCACGTGAGAAACAGGCTTATTGCTGAAACTAGATGACACAGCGCTGCAGCAAGGCTTGAGATGATTCATTTTGGCTAGCATTGAAAATTAGCCTGTGTTTTACAATTCATTTAGAAAGTCTTCAGACCCCTTCTCCCTCATCAATCTACACTCAATCTCTCATAATGACAAAGAGAAAACAGAATTTTAGAACATTTTGCAAATGTTTTAAAAAAGACTGTCCACATGACTACATTTTCATTTTAAAATGTAGCTTTCGAATTAAAACCATCTCCTTCCAGACTATCCCACCTGAAAACACATATACCTGAGCAATCACCTGTACTGATTCATGTGCAGGTGATTGTAAGTGAACAACAGCTGCTAGCAAAGACAACAAGGTCAGTAACACTGTAATTCATTATCATGTTGTATTCACTGCTGGTGTCCAGGCTGATGAGAGCTAATCAGGAGAGACCATGGGGGTCTATGTCATCATTTCCAAAGGTCAGAATTTTCAAAATAAAACACAACCCCAGATTTTTCAAAGTAAAACACAACCCCTGAGTTTTCAAAATAAAATGGGGCTGACAGTTTCCAAAAGTCTGTTTTCATGGCTCGAAAACTGGAGTCATGTGGATGGAGGAGGAAAGGTAGAAACAGATGCGTTTTAAAATGAAAATGTAGTAGACTGGACTTAGTAGTAGTAGTGGACTGGACTTAGATTCAATAGTGAGTTCTATTTTTTTTCCACTCAGTATGAATTTAGGGCTGTTTCTGCTGCCACCTCTACTTGTTCTTTTATCTGCTGTGCTCAACAGGTTTTGAAAATGTATACAATTGTTTGTGGCTGAGGCCTTAACCTCAGCAGCCTGATTTTGAATCCAGCCTGATCCCTTTGCTGCCTGCCCCTCTCGCTTCCCCATCTTCTCTCTACTTTATTTAATGAAGCAAAAATGCCAAAAAGAATCTTAAAAACAGAAAATTGTTTGTGGCTGAGCTTGTGTGTACTGATATTGAAACTATTAGGAAAAATCATACATGTCTCTTTGAGTTTTTTAAGTAATGGTCATGTTTGTGTTTTATTGAAAATGACATATTGCATCGCAGCACTGGTTCTGTCCATCCTGTCTGGTTTCCTCCAGATCATCACAACAGATGAAGCAGAGAGGAGGGGTCACGTATACGACCGCCAAGGCTCTACATACCTGTTTGACCTGGACTACGTGGAGGACGTGTATACAGTGGATGCTGCTCATCTCGGCAACATCTCCCACTTTGTCAACCACAGCGTGAGTGTCTTCAAACTGTATAGAACATACTGCAGGCAGCTCGGGTCAAAGGTTGGGCCTACACTCTGTGTATGCAGGTCATTCAGAATGTCTGCAGACCATGACTTTATTCACATGTTGTTGTGTAGAAATAATTTAAATCAGTCTACACTCTGTACTTCATAATGACAAAGGGAACTGAATTTCTGTAAATGTATTAAAAAGTAAAAACTGAAATATCACATTGACAGAAGTATTCAGACACTTTGTCTCAAGTTCCTCCATTTCTCTTGAAGTGTTCTAGTTTGTTCATATGAATTGGTTTTAGTATGATGAGCTCTATATGAAGCCCTGATCTTCTGGGCCGACCCAGTTCTCTGCTGACTTGCATGTGTTTCTATACGTACTACAGTCAGGCGTATGTGTAAACAGACACATTCCACACACGCACACATACACACACATACACACACACACACACTAGAATACATGAAAAAACTTGTTCTGGGTAGCTTCTCGTGTGGCTAATCGGTCGGTCACTCACTGCTGGATTACAATACACTGTAGTTTTTGGGAATATTGACCAGCGCCATTGATAGCACAAGACTCTTGTGGGCACTGATATTTCTGCAGTTTAGCATTTTTGGAGTTTGTCTCAGCTAATGGACACAATCTCCTCGATGGCCTGCAAATTGCATACTCCAGAGACTTATTGCTGCAGCTCAGACTTCATCCCCCAAACCATTACCACAGACATGTTTCCAGAGGAAATACTACACAAGAACTCCTCCAACCAAGAGGATTCTTCTCACAGCACAAAGAAGGTAACTAGAAGGGGAAAGAGAAAGGGTGGGATTAAAGCCACACTTAAACAAGAGTAAACAACGACTGCTCCCCTCAGTCATCTTGGCTAATGTGCGCTCCCTCCGCAATAAAACAGACAAACTACAAGCCAACATTAATCACATGTATGTGGTTAATGACTGCCTCCTTTCTTGCATCCACTGAAATGTGGTTAAATAAGAACAATGACAATGATACTGCACAGATGGCTAAGTGCCCCCTAAGACTTGACCAAGATAATGAGTTCACAGGAAAACAACATGGTGGTGGTGTGTGTCTCTATGTAAACACACGCTGGTGCTCAACGGTTATAGAGGATCTGTGCACCACTGGCATCGAACTCTTCACCCCTTCTATCTCCCTGGGAATTCCCTCAGTTTCATTCTGGTTTACATCCACCTCAGAGCTAATGCAGCCACAGCACATATCAAGAGAACATTAGACAAATTCAATCAAGGTGATTTTAATCACTGCTCAGCTGACAAATCGTTAAAAGGATTTTACCATATGCCTGAGAAAGCACCCAGCTGGAGGTAAACCTTCTCCTTACTCAAAGCCCGAGATTCTGCCCTCAGCCGGCCTGTCACTGGGAGGTGGGGCTACACTACACAGCACACAGTGCTTCTGTGCCACAGACACCAGAGTGTTAACCACAGGTGAACTGTTTCGAGGTGATCGGTGATTTACTGATTATGTATTTTTAATGAAAATCGGCCGATTATGATTGGCGGCCGATCAATTGGGGCATCACTACTCAAGATGACCAAAGAAAGCACAGCACTTGGTCCAGACAACATCAGAGGCCGTGTCATGTGGTACTGTGCTCAGCAGCTAGGGGGCGTGTTTCAACTCCTGCTTCACAGCTCCTTGGCAAGCAGCACAGTCGCCCAGCTGTGGAAAAACATTTATCCCCATAAAATGCTGATAATTGAATCTGATAATCGACCAGGCCAATGAAAAGTGAGACATTGGACACTCAGTTTTCAGAAGGACTTCAGATTGTCCGTTTGTGCCGTTTGTGCACATGTGAACAGTTCAAATAATAAAGAATAATATAATAAATATATATATATCTAAATACATACAAAATACAAATATGTGTCCGTCCGTTGTCCACAATCAAAACAGTGACGGCGCTGCAGGATGCATAACTCACAACCTCAATTATGTAATACTAGTGGGAAGTCTACCTCAGCTGGTCCACAACATATGGATGTAGTGGTTCTGCAGGTCCTGGTCTGTGTTGCTGTCTCTCAGTCCCTGGTGTGCTCTTGTTGTGCTTACTGTTCTCCCACTTGTAGTACAGACCGTCTGTGCAGTCTCAGATGCTGGGCTGCCTGTGGATTGATGCTGAATCTTGGTCAGATGATGAAATTTGTATCTCGCTCACCCTCAGACTCTTAATGTCTCCTTAAGTAGATGATCCTGCTGGGTTTCCGGATGACTTGCCAGCATTCTTTCTTAAACACCACCCTGTGTTTTGGTGTGTGTGTTTGTGTGTGTGTGTGTGTGTGTGTGTGTGTGTGTGTTGTGTGTGTTGAGTGCTGGTGGTGGGCTGTGGGGGGGGGTGAGAGAAAGAAGCTTCTGACTCATATTGTGTTGTTTTTGCAGTGTAACCCCAACCTTCAGGTCTTCAACGTGTTTATTGACAACATCGATGAGAGGCTCCCGAGAATCGCTTTGTTTTCAACACGGGCCATTCGTGCAGGAGAGGAGCTCACCTTCGACTACAAAATGCAAAGTAAGTCTCATTAAGTAAGGGACAGTGAGAGGAATGAACTGATCATCATCCAGCTCTTCTTTCTGTGGTTAGTCAACAAACAGGTCTCACCAACAACAACAGACCTGATCCTAAAGGTTTTAATGAACTGTTATCTGTTCTTGTCTTACTGAACTCAGTCAACTTTCTAGTGCTTATCTGCTGCCTACAGTGCAGCATGTCTCTGCATGTGTGAAAAGTGTCTGTGAATGTCAGGATTCTACACTGGATAGAAAAGTGTGGAATTTGATTTTCCAGGTCTGGATAAGTCTGGAAAAAGAAAAGAGAAGTAGAGAGAGTATGGAAAAATATTAATGTTTCGAGACTGATTCTCCTGTTCTATCCTGCTGAGCAAGCCTGATGGAGAAAACGAGCAAAGTCGAGGACTTGAGTTCTCTCTTCTATGAATTGCACATAAACTTACTGGCTCCCTCAGTGCTCAGGCCCTGAGAATAAACACCTGTGCCATTAAAATAATACCAGCAGATGCAGGCATGTTGCCCCAAGCCTACATCTTGCTCCCCTAGTAATCAGAACAAAAGCAAAAGGGTTCCAGCAAGTGGAATCATTTTTTGATCATTCGTTTAGCAAATATGTCATTCTCCTACAATAGTTGAAGCTCATCATGTGTTTGAAATGTATTTTACAGACTGGGGTCACCTGAATAGGAGCCAGTAAAAGGGTATAGTGAGTGTGACCTCATCACTTGTGCTTGGCAGTTTTCCCGGGATTGTTCCCTTTTTTGACAGACTGTCCTGGAAAATTAATATTCTTTCCTGGGACACGAATTGTAAAACCTTGTTTCCTTCTAAAAAATTTTTGTTTTCTTCCCGGATATGTCCAGTCCTGTATCCGTAAACATATCAAAACGTGTACAACAGTGCCCAAAATTACCTTATTACCTAGCAATTGCCATCCGTCCACATCCACGACCGTGTGAATGGGGCAAGCCGATAGCCGAGTGGTTAGGGCACATAGCAAGAGGGCGCAGATGTCCTGAGCTGGCCAGACTCTTGGCTTTATGTCATTCCCCTGCTCTCTGTCCCAGCATTTTCTGGCAGTCTCTACTGTCCTACTGTCCCTGATCCGGCTTCTGGTTGTTTCCAGTTGATCCTGTCGACACAGAAAGCACCAAAATGGACTCCAGTTTCAGTCTAGCGGGGCTCCCCAGCTCTCCCAAGAAGAGGATTCGAGTGGAGTGTCGGTGTGGATCAGACTCTTGTAGAAAGTACCTGTTCTGATGACAAACTGTCATTCTGTAAAGATGTGGAAAATTGTACAGACTTTTAAATGAATTATTATTTTCCTTTTGTTTATGAAAGCTGAAATCCACCATCAACATTTGACCATGACAGACAAAACAAAAAAAAACACAGTCCAGTTTCATATCTGTGAAGTAACAGAATGTAGAGCTTCTGGTTTCCACTAAACTAAAGACTGCATCAGTGGGTTGTTTCTGTAATTATTTTAAATATATCTCTCCGTCCATGATAAAAACAGATGAGTCCGTATATCAGCTCAGCTCAAGTGCAGAACAAGAATGACTGTCCTGTTATTATGTGACTAAAACATGTTCTGGGATTCAGTACATGACAGGTGTGTGCCCCGGCCTTCTCATGACTGCTCAATTATAACTGCTTTGTTAAAACAGTCCATAATTTCTACCAGTGTCAGCACTGTACTCACCAAGACCACCTGAGATCTGAGAACATCCTGAGATCCTGAACACCTGAGCCATATCACTAAAAGAAGAACTATGATCAACAGTAGATAAACCTGTGGAAGTGAAGATGACACAAACCTCCATCACAATTTACAGAGCCACCTCCTGATTGACCTTTGACCTAGTGTACCTGCTGTAGTGTAATGAGTGTGAGGTTGACCTGGTGTGTCTGATTGTTTAGTGTTGTCTGGTAGAAGTGATGGACAGAGGTCAGATAGTCTCAGTCTGTTGTATTTTGTTACTTCCATTTTAATTAAATTGTCACAGACAAAAGTCGCCATGTTCTAATGGAACCAACCAGCTGAGGCAGTGTTTGGTTTGGTTCCTGATCTTATCCTGTCATCACCTCACACACCTGGCCCAATTCATTTTTTTACTCTTATATAATTTGTGTTTTGGTTCTTCTGCCTTGAGTTTTGTCGCTTGTGTTTCATCATGCTCCTGATGTGCAGCTGATGAACAGTTCAGGTCTCGGTAAGAGCCGGTTCACACAGTGTGTTGCCCTGTTGTGAATGTTCACTTGAAGGCATGGTGAAACACCTGCTGCCATGTTCTTCTCCTCCTCCACCCCACTGCCTCTATGACCCTCCACCAGTCTGCCCATCTGACAACCACCAGCATCTTTACCAGTAACCAGCCCGCAGCTCCCAGTCAGCATGTAGCATGGAGCTACTGTCAGCTGAGTTAACATATGTAACATATAATATATTTTTACACCTGGACTCAGCTTTAACTCAGCTTTACCTTCTGTCACTTCAATGACTGTCTGTTTTGTGGTCAAATAGCTGATGATTTTACAGTGTATATATTTCAACATTTTAACTCAGTATTTTTTCAGTGTGTTTTAGGTGGAGAACAAAAACAATGTAAATAAATGATTATACAGTGGACTGATGTTTTCATGTCTTTTTTTTTTTTTAAACAAAGTGACACAGGAAACAGAAAATGAGATGTGTGTGTGTGTGTGTGTGTTCTGGTAATCATCACATTATGGGGACAACAATCTGTTTACACAGTCACGTCATGGGGACCTCTTGCAGAGTGGGGACAAAAAAATCAGGTCCCCATGAGGAAAACCCTTTTAAATGAATACAGGAGCTATTCTGAAGGTGCCTGTGTGGTTTTTAGAATAGGCCCACAACACATGTTTTTCAGTCAGTGTGTGTGTGGAGCTGACAATGCACTCACTGCTCCACACACACACTTCTTCCAAATATGGTTGGGTTGGGTTGCCCACTTCCTGGTCCTCATTAAGAAGGATTTTAGCAGCAAATACATTTTCAGTGTTACAGGTGGCAATCAATACGGTGGACGAGTAAGAAGATTATTTGCAGCAGATGCCATCTAAAGAGCTAAGAATTTTTGCAATGGAGCAAACGTGAAATACAAGGTAAGCACATTTGTATGACAAACCAATATAACTATTGATCAACCCTAAAATTAAGTTAATTTGCTTTAATTATTTAGCAGGTTAGCTAGTTGGCTCCGATTGACTAAAGAGGCTGAGTGAAGGCTTCAAACATTTTACTTTATCTGATTCTGAATGTGATTCTGAAATGTTTTCCTACATTTTTTCAACTAGTTGCATGCATTTTAGCGTAAATGACTATGCAAACCAAACACATACAACTAAATCTTTAGATTAGCTAATTGTTTGCTCTCAGACGGTAGGTTTATGTGGTCAAAATGATTCTTTTTATAATATTCCACCTTTTATAAATGTAAATGTGATTTTTATTTTGCCATGATAAATTCAGGATCAATATTTCAAGTGTTACATTTAAGTGAATTGATTGCGTACATGTACAAAACACTGATTTTGACCAAAGTGCCTCACAGAGACATTTAAAATACAATTCTACAGATTCTGCATGTGAAAGATTAGAGACTGAATGAAAAAAGTGAGTTACTACCCTGGTGTTTACGTACATATTGTTTTCCTTTTGAGTCACATGCAATTCCTTTGCTTTTGAAATATCTGAGCATGAGAGTTTATAGAAGTATTATACAATAAATAATTTTAAAGACCTCAAACTGAGTCGAATGCAAACCCTTTTTTTTTACATTTCCATGCAGTCTAAAATGCCACCATGGATAATTCTACAGTCTCTCTTTGTCACGTTTTTGTGATTTGAAGCAGCTAAAACAGTGAAGAACATGTATTGTGATGGTAATCTAGTATGAATTGGTACACATTACAGTTCAAGGGCTAATGCATGTAGAAGGTTAGTGCTAGTGAGATGTTTTGGGCACATTTTAACCTGCTCATGGACTTTTTTTCTTGGTTAATTATCAGCCTATTCTGGACACTCATGACGTCCCCACACGACACGTTCAGTGTTTGAGTAGAAACTGTGTGAAAAGTTGGACACAACTCTAACCCGCAAGGAACTTGAACACTGTGTGTGAAAGGTCCCCACGAAGCCTGTTTGATTTAAAATGTGTGAGTGCAGACAGAGCTTGGCTGTGCAGGAGGAACTATTTTACTATGAATTTGGATTTTGTTCTTTAATTCTGGTGTATGATGGGATGCATCTCATTTTAGAGATTTTGTCCGAACAAGTGGTCAGTCTATTAGTATTAACATCAAAGTGACAATTTGTACCTTATGTTCTCATATTCTGAAATATTTTAATTGTACAATATGTGTTTACAGATGACCAGCATCTGATGTCCATTCAACTATTTTTGTTCATGAGCAAATATTATAATGATGTAAAATTCAGTCCACACTTTTTATTCACAGAGTGAATGTCAAAGTGAAATTGAGAGTATTGTCCCAAGACTAAGACAGACTAAAAGCATCACAGTAAGTCTTCATTTACTAAACAACATAAATGAAATGTACATTTTGTAGTCTACTGACCTGGGATTATGTCAAGGGGTGCAATCAACAATTATTTTCATTTTCAATAATTAATTTGTTTATATTCTACAATGATAAATCATTTGGTGTATAACATAACCATCACTTTAAATCACACCATTTTATTTTGAAGATGATGTCATCAGTTGAGTTCTTTTTTTTTCAGATCAAATGTCCAAAACCCCAAAATATTTAGTTTATTATTACATTATTTCTTACTATTTCTTAATGTTTCTATTTTTCATTTTATAGATGAAATATTTTGAAGATTCTGGTGATCTATATGATTTGGCATCAGAGAGTGGAGATCAATATATTCCAAACTCCACCTCTGAAAGTGACAGTGGTGTCAGCCTTGACACAAGGGCAAAACGTCAGCCTCTTTATGATACACTGGATGTCTTGGGCTCAAAGAGTTCCCCTGTCTGTGATTCCACAACGCCAGACAACATGACAGCTCTACATCTGAGGCCATTGGAGAAGAAGAAGGACTGTCTTCAAGTCAGAACATTAATGACAGCATAGTTGTTAGTGCATGTCAGAAAAGAGGTGGGACTAGAGTTTACGACAAGCGACACTATTGCTTATACTGCTCTAAACCATGTGCTAAAATTGCAAGGCATCTAGAATGTGCACATCAAGACAAATCTGATGTGGCTAAAGCTCTGAGCTTTTCAAAAGGTTCCAAAGAGAGAAAAAAAACACCTAGATTATATGGGAGAGCTGGGGAGGAAACTGCTCACAACGCTGCTGTTATGGAGTCAGGAAAGGGTGAACTAGTGCCATTTAAACGGCCACCAAAAGAAGCCCAAAGCAATGATGTCATGCACTGTGCATATTGTCAAGGACTGTTTACACAAAAGGTCCTGTGGCGACATATGCGCACTTGTAGCCTTAAACCTGGATCAGTTGCCCCCAAACCAGGGAAGAATCGTGTTCAGTCCATGTGCACATACACAGCGCCTGTGCCTTCAAACATAAGTAAACAAATGTGGGGAGTAATCAGCGTCATGAATCCAGACCCAGTCACAGACATAATAAGAAATGACCAAGCTATCATTGATGTAGGGCAGCACTTATTGAACAAAGGTGGGATGTCAGATAAGAATAAACAGTGTGTCCGAGAGAAAATGTGAGAAATGGGAAGGCTGATTCACAATGCCAGGAGAGTCACCACTTTAAAAAAAAAGGAAGATCTCATAAATCCAATTAAGTACTTGGAGACTGTCAAAGCTGTCAAGGTTACATGTGGGTATGACAGTGAAACAAACAAGTTCTTGATTCCATCACTAGCAAACAAGCTTGGTAATGCCCTTGTTAAAGTAAGTAGACTCTTAAAAGCTCAGGGTTTAATCTCAAACAACCAAGAAATGGTCAAGAATGCCAGTGAGTTTTAAGATGTCCATCAGGAAAAGTGGAACGAGATGATCTCGGCTACAGCACTGAGGAACATCAGGGAAGCAAAGTGGAATGTGCCCAGTCTCGTGCCCTTTACTGAAGATGTCCAAAAAATGCATGCATATCTCAATCAAGTGCAAGATGAGTACTACAATTCACTCTCTGAAAGTCCCTCCAGAAAATCCTGGATGGAGCTTGCAAAGGTTTATCTGATGCAGACCATTCTCTTTAACTGGCGTAGGGAAGGAGAAGTGGCAAGCATGCCCTTGTCTGCATTTTCTGCAAGAGATACCTCTGATCCCCATGAGGATGTGGACTGGGCACTCTGAACCAGAAAAAAAGCTCTGCCAGACACTTCACAAGAATTATTATCAGGGGAAAACGTGGTCGCCCAGTTCCAATTCTTCTGACTCCAAAAATGCTGCGTGCGTTAGAACTCCTTGTTAAACAGAGAGACGCTTGTGGGGTTCTAAAAGACAATGGTTACATGTTTTCAAGACCAGTGGCTATGACACATTTCCGAGGTTCAGACTGCATCCGTGGCTTTGCAAAGATGTGTGGTGCAAAGTGTCACAAGTCACTGACATCTACCAGACAGAAAGCATGCCGCAACCCTTCCAACAGTGCTGAACATGACAGACACAGAGATGGACCAGCTGGCCAACTTTCTTGGACATGATATAAGAATCCATCGAGAATTCTATCGACTCCCTGAGAAGACCCCTCATCTTGCCAAGATCAGCAAAGTTCTAATGGCACTCGAGCAAGGAAGATTAGCTGAGTTTCATGGCAAGAACTTGGATGAAATTGGGATAGATCCAGATGATGTGTTGTCTTTTTGACTTTGTTTGTTTGTTTGTCTGTATGTATTTACTATCTATTCATTTGAATTTGATCACATTTGTAAGCCGTACTTTGTATGACAGAAAAAGTTATGGACAGTGATGAGGAAGATGGGAGCATACAGGACGAAAACTGCTCATCTACTGTTGATGGTATGTATTGTCACTAAGTAACAGTCAGTAAAAGTCAAAATACTGCCGGTTCACCTCTATACTAATAGACTGACTTATTTGCTCCAAATGCATAAAAGGTTTTCTCTTTGGTTAGTTAGTTATTTAGTTAGTTAGCTAACGAATGTAAACTGTATTTCTCACACTCTAATGAAAGTGTATTTTCATAGAATGTTCCTATCATTAGGGGAATATATGGACTTACTGATTGAGACTTGAAAGCTACAATAATGTATGAAATCAAACATAATTCATGGTGTATGTACTGGAGATAATAGCAGTTGGTTCAGTCTGGGCACTAGCGTGAGTCGGCCAGAACACCACTTAAGGGGACAGTTTTTTTTGACATGGGGTTGTGTGGGGTAGTCATGAATAGTCAGTACATTTCCCACAGTAGAATTTTACAGCTTGGTCTCAGTTAGGAGAGCTGACTCGGAGCAACATATGGAGCGCATTGTATCATGCTGCTTTCTGATTTACTCATCTGACCTGCAGCTGCAGCATAATACAATGTGCTCCATATGTTGTGCTTTTGCGTAGGAATACGGAAGTTCAGCGGTTGAAAAGTGTAGTGCCAAAGGAAAGTGCTGTTTTCACAGGAAGATAAACCATCTATGTGAATCTGCATTTAAATGGATATTGGACTATTTCAGTGGGCGTTTTTTAACAGTGTCTAAAACACGTTTTTTTGTGGCCCCGTGCAAAGCCACATATCGCTCTGCCACCCTGACGGGTAACATTCAAAGTTGGTCTGCTTCTTGTCAAGTAAAAACACTGTGTAGCCTGCTTAACCTTAGCCTAACGAATATCGTCATCAATATCAGTATCAGGAGTCAATAGAAAATCTACATAAATAATTCTTAATTCATCAGTTAGCTAATATAGTTTAAATAAACTTGCAGTGAAGAACACAATTCTACACTAAGAGTTAAATACATTTTTATGCACTAATTAAAATTAAAAATTCAACAAATGACACATCAATTCTGTTTTATCAACATTCTGTGGTACATCTAAAGTATCTTTATGAAAATGTTGAAATTTGATTATTTTCCATAGAACCATCAGCGGAGGAGTCACTTCCTCCTACTGAGAGGAATGAAATGCCCCCGCCACCATCCAAGAGACACAAACCACCATCATCAGATGATGAGATACCTGCAGGAGTCAGTGTTTTAAGGCCTTCCTGTAAAATGAATTTCCCAGTTGTGGGATTAAGAAAGTTAATCTAATCTAATCTAATCTAATCTAATCTAATCTAATGGTGAGCTCTTTACACATTTTTCTTTTGCATGTCAGTAATGATTTTGCCTGCTCCTTTTTGGAGATGTACTTTCAGTGTAGAAGTTAAACCAAAAATGGTCAAATGTAAATTGTTGTAGCATTAACAACAGTCCCATGGAAACATAAATAGAAACTCTGGAAATTCGGCACACCTTGGAAATTATAATAATTTTGCAATAATTTTGTCACTATTAATTTTTGTGTTTTTCCTCTTAAAGCCATCAGTTACCCTTCTCCTTCATCTAAATTAGCAGCTATCAGAAAATTGCAAATCTCACAAACTGTGAGCTCTCACAAACTAATTCTGTGGACATAGAAAGATAGCCAGATGGATTTATCCAGTGGATCCAAAATGTCGATAAGAACTTGAAATATAAATACTGTTGTTTCTTCCTGAAAAGTTTGTTTGAAAAATTCTAAATTAATGTTATTATATTTGGCAGAATGGACAAATCAGTGTTTGACTGACAATGTAATTCTATTGATAAGTAGAGTGAAAATAATCTTACTTGTAGTGTAGATGTACAAATTTTTATTTTTCTCCACTTTAAGGTAAAGCTACCCAGAAGAAGAAAACACCCTGGCAGCAGACAGAGGTGCAGGCGGTGGAAAGGCACTTGAATCGATTCATCACATCTTGTATTGTATCAGCAAACTTATTAAAAGTTGAATTCTGTTTCAGTTTAATGCCTTGAAGTTCAATTAGTAGTTAGTAGTAGTTTCATTATAGTGGCATTAAATGTCTGGTGATTGAGAAGTAGTTACCTGAAGCTGGATGTCAGAATTTTTTTTTTTTTTTAAATGTGGGTATGATATGGGTTGGAAAATATCCAGACATTAATTCACAACTTTTTCAAACAAATAGAGATATTTGTTTCATACTATAATATTAATATTCGCTTCCATAATACAATATCAGATGACTACATGCCCAGCACCAGATGTTCTATGCAAGAGTGATACTAGCACCATTTGAAAGCCTCACGCTGCATCTCTATATTATCTATGAAGAAGTAAACTAAGATAAATTTCCAAATTTTAACTGACATTGATATACTAGTACTGTTTCTTTTAATTCTACTTCATTGCAGATTCAATCATTCTTTAAACAAAGTCAATAATCTGAGGATATGTTTGATGTAGATGCATGTCATATGTGATTAGCAATATGCTTATTGTTGGTCCCCACTAATCACAAGAGACTTTGTGTGAAATAGGCAAATTATATGTTAATGAGGTCCCCATCAGCCATGTCCAATAGATATTTCTTAAGTCCCCATTTAGCATGGTCCAGTCATTACTTCATCAATTCAGCTGTTTGAAGTCGAGTCTAAGCTATTGTGAATGTACCAGATTTTTTTCATGCTTCTAGAACCTTTAGAAAGGGTGGTCCCCACAGGTGATGATCAGAAAGTTGGCAATTGTTTACAATGATATTGGTAATAATAATAATGCTAAGAATAATGTATAATAATCGTAATGTGGTAATAGCGGCAATGTACGTATGCACATATATATACAGACAGCATAATTATGATAATATAATACAATAATAATGTGATCATGTATAATAATGATAATTGGCATGGTAATTATCATATTCATGTATTAAGTATGCAAAATATCTATCCATCTATCTAAGGGTGGAGGAGAAGCCGTGCCAGAGCATCAGAGGGGCAAGGGGTCCCCAGTCCAACCACCCAGCGCCACAATCGGGGACCCACGCAGCAGACAGCCAGCCGCTCCCTCCTTTTACCTCTCCTCCTTCCTCCAATTGAGGTTTTTGAAATTGGGTAGATAAATTTTTATTTAGGGTTGCATTATACATTTTTTTTCTCTAATGTGTTGTCCTGCTCGGGGGAAACCCCCAGAACATTTCAGAGGGGGGTCTGCCCACTGAGGAAAGACACACCTAAAATATAATATAATATAATATAATAAAATGTGTTTTCATGTCTTTATTGTTGTAGTTTAAATAGGGCTCAGTGTATTTTAAACCTCACCTTTGAATTATAAAACATGTCACCACTAGATGGTGCCTCTAGCACTCTGTTATAACAACGCCCCACATATCTACTTTATATTAGAAATATATTAACTACTTACACAAAGCACCCTTTATAAAACTAATATAAAAATGAAAATCATCATATCTAATGTAATTTTCCAGTTTCAGTGCTGATGGAGCGTCAGCTCTTCATACTGGAGCTGATGCTGACATGAAACCGATGAAAAATGAAATTGAAACAGGTAAATTGAAACAGGTAAATTATAAACCACCAAGCCACAAACTTCTCCATTCTATACTGTGTTTGCTATACACTCGACACTTTATGTTTATGGTTTTGATCCTTTTCTTAGAAAGTCGACATTGAAATCCAACGTTGCATTCATGTCCAGTCAAAGATCCCTCCACATGTTTTAAGATATAAAAATACTCAGCTGTGAATACCAATACAACCCTGCTTCTAAAAAAGTTGGTGCGCTGCGTAAAACGTAAAAAGAAACCAAATGCGATGATTTGCAAAACATTGAAACCCCATATTTAATTGAAAATAGCACAAAGACAACATATCAAATGTTGGAGTTTCATTGTTTTCTGAAAATTATATGCCCTTTTTGAAATTGATGCCAGCAACACTTTCCAAAAAAGTTGGGACAGGGTCATGTTTAACTCTGTTGCATCACCTCTTCCTTTAACAACACTAAGCATTTGGGAACTGAGGAGACCAACTGCTATAATTTTTAAAGTGGAATGTTTTCCCATTATTGCTTGATGTAGCCTACAATTTCAGCTGCTCAACCGTTTGGAGTCTCCTTGGTTGTATTTTATATTTCATAATGCGCCAAACATTTTCAATTGGGTGACAAGTCAGGACTGCAGGCAGGCCAGTTTAGCACCCAGACTCTTTTACTATGGAGCCATGCTGTGGTTTACATTGTTTTGCTGAAATAAGCAAGGTCTTCCCTGAAAGAGAGGTCATATAGTTGGCAGCATATGTTGCTCCAAAACCTGTATATATCTTTCAGCATTAATGGTGCCTTCACAGATGAGCAGGTTACCCATGCTTTGTGCACTAATGCACCTGCATACCATCATGGATGCTGGCTTTTGAACTGTGCACTGTTAAGCGCGATGGTCCCTCTCCTCTTCAGCCTGGAGGACACGGCATCCTTGATTTCCAAAAACAAATTTTCAAAATTTCAAATTTTGACTTGTCAGACCACAGGACAGTTTTCCACTTCGCCTCAGTCCATCTTAAATGAGCTCAGGACCAGAGAAGGCGGCTGCGTTTCTGGATCTGATTTCTATACTTTGAATGGTAAGGTTTCAACTTGCATTTGTGAATGCAGCGAGGAACTGTGTTCACAGGCAATGGTTTTTGGAAGTGATCCTGAGTCCATGCAGTGATGTCCACTACAGAATTTTGTCTGTTTTTAATGCAGTGTCGTCTGAGGGCCCAAAGACCACAGCCATCCAATATTGGTTCTCAGCCTTGTCCCTTACCTACAGAGATTTCTTCAGATTCTCTGAATCTTTTAATGATATCATGTACTGTACACAATGAAATCTCCAAATTCTTTTCAATCTTACATTGAGAAACATTATTCTTAAATTGTTGCACTATTTGCCCGCGAAGTCTTTCACCGAGTTGTGAACCCCTCCCCATCTTTACTTAAGAAAGACTTGTCTTGTCTTGTCTTGTCTTTTTATACCCAATCATGTTACTAACCTGATAATGCAGAAAAACAGGAGAGTGCTGCACGAGGTCAAAAAGGTATTGTGGAGAACGTAAAGAAGAAAATCAGGTGCTCTTCCAGGATGAGGCCAGTGGTCAGATAATCTAGAAAAAAACAACTGTCCAGTGTAATAAGTCTTATAAAAGTTGAAACTGTACAATGGCAGTCAGAAAAAAATATCCGGGGCACTCTGATTGTAGATGTGAAACTAAAGATCCTTTATTAATATATGGATATGCCAACATGTTTTGACGCACAGTCTTCATCATGGCATAGGTACAATGAGTGATCAATTTTTCTAGTTTAGTCATGTTACTAACCTGTTGCCAGTTAACCTAATTAATTGTGAGATGTTCCACCAGGTGTTTGTTGCCACTGTCCCAACTTTTTTGAACGCTGTCGCTGGCATCAAATTCAAAACGTTTTAACATTTGATATGTTGTCTTTGTGCTATGTTCAATTAAATATGGGGTTTAAATGTTTTGCAAATCATCACATTCTGTTTCTATTTATGTTTTACACAGTGTCCCAACTTTTTTGCAAACAGGGTTGTAATAAACATTGTGTAATCACCTGATGTTCCCGTCCTCTCCGTCAGAATCTATGAACATGTAAATCTTGTTCAGATAAATCATGTCATACTGACCACTCTCAGACTACAAATGTGACCTGGAAATGTCACACCTGTGTAAGCTGCATAATGGCTTTCAAACTAGTTGTGATGTCACAAAGTAAAGCTCATATGTCCAGGTGCCGGACTGAGATTTTAGATGACAGACAAACAGATGAATGTTAAAACAAACTCTCTACAATCTCAGTCTGCTCTGCTTAGTTTAAACCAGGAGTCAACACATCCGCCTCTTTATTCAAACTTGATGAAAATAGAGATGATGTAATAGAGAACAGATGAAGCGCAGAAGAGCGGGCAGGACTGGATCTACATGTTGTTCCTGTGGAGAATGGAGGCGGTGACACAGAAAACAAAGAGAGAGGCTGAGAGCTGCAGCAGTTGTTAAACAGGGATCAGACATGGAGGTGGACACCTTCCAGAGTGTAGATCGACCAGCAGAGGCTGAGACACTGAAGCTCACCTCTTGTTAATTGTTCACACATAGCTGATAGAATCATACACTTAGTATCTAACAAAACGATGTACAAATCTGGTATATGGCTGGGCTGGGTTGGGCTGGGCTGGGCTGGGCTGTGTGTGTGTGTGTGTGTGTGTGTGTGTGTGTGTGTGTGTGTGTGTGTGTGTGTGTGCAGGGTGTGATTGTGAAAAAAACATACTATATATAATACTCTTACATCAGCACAGCAATAAAGGCCCTGTTAAGAAGTAATAGGTTTCTGTCCACTGAAAGGCTAGAGGGCTTTTAATTTGAAATGGCTGCAGGAAGTGTTGAGTTTCTGTTGACGCCTAAAGCAGGGACTTTAACAGGGCAAACATGAGTGGATCAAAATGAGGCATCCTCTAAAATACTGACAAACGACACATATCAGACAGAGGGAGTCTGAGGTGGAGATCTGGTACCTTCAGCAGGTACAAAGGTAAAGAGAGGCCCTGGTCTTTGTTGGAGGAAACATGGTTGTAGATCTGCTGTAAATGCCCCACTGATGATGCAACACTGATAATGTCAAATGGGAAAAGTTCAATGGTGTAACTTCATCACTCAACTCTATCACTCAGTCAGTCAGTCAGTCAGTCATTGTCTTTGCAGATGCAATCTTAGTGACATCTGATTGGTTTAACCAGGTGTCATTACTGCCAACATGAATAACAGTCTTACTGTATTCACGTTTATCCTTAGCCAGCAGTTTATCCTTAGCCAGCAGTTCAACGTATCCCACTCTGGCTTAAGGAATACATTTAACTACGGTTGCCGCATTGCTAACTTTACCTTCCTCAGAATAGAGCTGCCAATAAGCAGAGCCGGTTTCTCAGCAGGTGTGTTGCTGAGTGGGAAGAACCTGTTAGAAACATGAGCAGGCTGGTGGTGAACCCTGGGCTTCTGCTTAAGGCTGCACTTCTTATCACAGACAGTCACTTTGACTTCCTGGGAACTGAGGACCTGCTGAGGGGAAGAGTAGGAGGTTCAATGGGGGGCCGAAGGCCAGCTAACTCCAGCAGCTAATGATTCTGTTTCCACAATGCAGAGCCACGCCTCCCTCAGCCTACAGCAAATAAACTACATTGATTACATGTACCATTATCACTGAAGGAGGCAGAGGAGTAACTGAACATGAGACAGAGCAGCAATCGCTATGCTAATGTAGCTAGCAGAGCTGAATAGTAAACAACTCTGGGGTTAGCAAGAAAGTCACTAAAAGAAGGAGAGCTATGAGTGATGGGGTTAGGGGTAGTGAAGTTTGATGTGTGTGTGTGTGTGTGTGTGTGTGTGTGTGTGTGTGTGTGTGTGTGTGTGTGTGTGTGTGTGTTGAGTGAGGATATTTGGAGTTAAATAACAGAAAGGTGAATTAGCATGACAGAGGGAGGGGTCATGAGTTCACAGTGTGTTCTCAATAAGAACATCTCCCCATGAGTTTGTCTCCCTCACCTTGTGTGACAGGGATTGCATTGGATTAAGTGGATTTGTGGAGGATCAGGACTTCATGAGCTCCAGGTGAAGAGACACAGGTGGTTGGTGTCACTGAAAGGTAAATAAGGCAGATGGCTGGTGTCTGGGTCAAAGGAGGCTCACTAAATGGTTCCTAGAATCAGACAGCATAGAAGAAATTCTATGCTGTCTGATGTTAGGAACCAATCAGACAGCATAGAAGGAATTCTATGCTGTCTGATTCTAGGAACCATTTAGTGAGGTTGAAGAAGTTTAAGGAGAGATTCAGGTTTACTCATATGTGAAGTGAAGGACTTTGGTGTCTGTGATCTCTCCCTTCTTTATACTGGCTGTAAAGAAATCCTTCTTCTAACAGTTGAGTTGAGGCTAAAATGAGGCTTCAGTCTAAATGTGTTAAATCAGTGTCAAACCCATGACTGTGAAAAACACTCCCCAGTCAACAAACATATTTCCTGCATGGAAAAAGGTTACTCTCCATGCAGGCCCCATGTTTGTCTGTAAGGTGTCGCTAACCATTTTCAAACACTGCATGATCAACAAGTTAAGATTTTTAATGTTTGCTATTCACAAAGTTTTAGGAGAAACTGCTAAAAAATAATGGCTGTCCTAACTTTAGGACTCCTTATTTTAGTAGTAGCTTAGTAATGGAGAGGACTCCTAACTCACTAAGACCAAATCACAAAGAATCATAAAGGGCCGCTGTCAATAAATGTCTCTGACCCGACATCATAGGACAATTCATACCAATTACTTTAGATGTTCAACAGCTACAGGGAAATAAAGCAGCTTCATGGTTGGTCTGACCGCTGTGGTCAGTACCAGAGATGGAACTCATGTAAAAATTATTGCACCATCATAAGACGAAGAAAAAAACATCACACCATCAACACACAGGTTGTATTGATGCTGCCTGTACAGTTGTAGACATTGTTGTACAGTGTATATATATATATATTTTTTTTTTTTTTATTATTATTTTTTTTCATTGAGTGAATTAAATGTAAGTTTTTATATTAAAATTAAATTCTCCCGGGTCGACACAAACCTCATCATACAGATGCATTTTGGAGAATGCCCTACTTTTGTATACAGCATCTAATTTGTTATTATTTAATTTGTATCATCATCATCATCATTCTATTATACATGTTATCTGCGACACCACCACCGAGGAATTCTGGGAGATCCTGCCACAATCATAATAATCTTCTGATCATTTCAAAGGAAATTTATTTTCATTGCAAAACCCACAACAGAAATCATGAATTGGCAGATACATGCGTAACAGCTCGACCACGTTTGAACAGAACACGGAGCGGAGGGAAAGTGGAGAGTTCCTCTCTCATCCTTCAAACCTGCTTGACCTCTGACCTCAGGAAGCACCGAACTGAGATATTTACTACTAGAAGGTTCAATGAAACACTGTCATCTGAAGACGCACTGTGACACAGCTGATCCATGTCTAACTTGTGTCTGGTTCATTTACTGCTGCAGCCTCCAACAGACACTTCACTGACCTCTGTTTCCTTCTAATGGAATCAAGAACCACTTTTTGTCTTTGAACAATTTCTAGTCCAGCATGGAGAGCGCTTCCTCACAAAGCTTCAAAATAATGATGCTTTTTAAAATCTTAAGCACAAGTGATTCTCAGGGTTAGACTGTGTGGGCTCCTTCATCCACTGTGACACAACACCGAGCTGAAACTGTCGAGACAGGTCACCTCTGGTCTGACTGATGCTTCACTCTGACCTCTGGTCTGACTGTAGCTTTACTCTGAGACAGAAAGAGAAATGAAAGGATAATCCTAGCCAATTATAATTAATTTCTTTGTAATTTGAACAATCATGTTTATGTTCATGTTTTAGAAAACGACAACGACAAAGTGTGAGAGGAAACGAGCAGATGATTCAGCATTTATCTGAACCACTGGATGTGGAGGTCAGAGTCATTAAACTGTGGTCAGCTGGGTCACAGGTCGATGTTTACAACAGACCTGACTGCTCACCTGACCCTCACACTGTGATGTCACTGAGGTCATAGGTCTCAGGACAGTGTTGTTGTTATAGTGGAGACGACCCAGACTGAACCATGTGATGTCCTGCTGATTGAAGCTGTCAGCTGCATGAACTTTGTAGTTTGATGTCAGTGATGGCTCTCCGTTATCTCAAGCTCTTTTACCTTCATTGTCCCTAAATATGTACAAAAATCCTCCAATTAATAACAATAATAATAATAATAATCTATCATGTTGTTTAAAAAGGGACTTCTAGTAAACGTCATTGGTTGAAAACATTCAGCTCTTGGTATCAGAGACAGAAACACTGAGGAAACAGGGGTGATGTATCTGTTCAGGACTTTCCCTCTGTAACTGACACACACACACACACGCACGCACGCACGCACGCGCGCGCACACACACACACACACACACACGAACAGAGTCACAGTAGAAATACAATGATCAGGAACTCTTTGTTGCATTTCAAAGTTAGTTTGCTGTCAGTATAATACACACTAAATACAGAGGTCACAGTCAATTTACAAAAGATCATGTGAAACTGAAAAAGCTCCTCAGCTATGGACAACGTGTCTCTGATGATGTCAGAGAAAAACACAGATCCAGAGCGGCTCCACTCTCGTCCTCAGACTCACTGTGACTGTCGTTCTCGTCTGCCATCACGTCCTCAGTCCTGCAGCTGCTGATGGAGCAGAGACTCGTCTCTACACAGTGTTGTCCTTCAGCAGAGACTCCTGTCTCTGCTCTGGTGCATTGGTTGGATGTTCTTATGGAGTAAGGCCATAATTCAGGAAATAAAAATAACATGAGTGGCTCCGCTGCTGCTGCTGGGGGCCAAAGACACAGGGGCCCCTCACACTCCGGATCCTGTTTTCAGACATTCACTGACAAAATCAATCTTCACCTCCCCGTCCACCATCACCATCACCTCCACCTTCACCCTCACCTCCACCTTCATCTCCACCTTCACCTCCATCTCCACCTTCACTTCCATCTTCACCCTCACCTTCACCTCCACCTCCATCCACAGATCATGTTCAGAGAGAGCAGACAGGAGCTCAGTGTATCATCATGTCTGTAGATTTGTTTGAACAGGAAGCAAAACATGTCCCTTCACATGATGATTTAAATCTAACTCCACCCAGGTTCACTTTGCGACACTGACTACCCTTCTGCCTGCTCGGGTTCTCCTGTTTACCTCACCTCTCTGTCCTCATGATTCATTCAGGTTCGGATAGATGTCATGATTTTGACTGAATTTGGAATCAGTGTGACAAAACCTGGTGAATTTGAAATGGACAGACATGCGCAGGTGTCTGCTGTGAACAGGTGAAGTAACAGCAGGATCAATAACTGGACTGAGGACGAGGAGGGTCTTGAAGCTGAAGCTGGGGGACAGAGTCTCACTTCATATCTCCACTGAGACTGTGGCTGAGACAAACTGTCTGATCTAACATGACTTCCCTTGAGTTTTACACCTTTACCTCCTGGTTTGTCCTTCAGAAAGAATCCTGGACAGATCATGTTCAGTCAGGTTTATTGACAACAAACTGCTTCAGGCTTGTGTCACTGGCACAGACAGAAGTCAAACAGAAGACTAAAACAGGAAGTCCTGCAGCTCTGTCATGTCTGTCACACCTCTCTTTTTTTTCTCTGTTTTACTATGGCTGATTGATCAAACATGATGTTTCTCCTCTGACACGTCCAACCACAGAAATAGGAACTGGACTGTTGGAAATCACTGCTTCATTCACTCAGTCATACATATGAACACTTGATTCTCCGTGTGGAGTGAGATTTCAGGCAGGAAGTGATGTTTAGAGACTGGAGGCCCAGTCACAGTCCAGCTTCAGACTAATGAGCTGAAGTTCTGATGAACACTGACACAGTGCAGGTTCAGTAGATAAAACTACCAGGAACAACCACTGGACACTTCAGCTGTTAACACCATGTTTTCCAGTGCAGGTTATAATGTGTTATAAAGTGTTTCAGACTATCTGACATGTGACTCTGAAAAGTACAAAACTGTTGATGATCTCTGAAGGAACAATGAGGCTCAGTCACTGTGACCCTCCTGCTGAACTGCTTTGCCAATGTTTGTGTTAATTACAGGAATATGAACATGTGGTAACAGACACACTGCAGCTATATGTTCGTGGCATTGATACCTGGGTGCAGCCTGCTGAACAGTGAGTATCAACAGTCTTTCTCCTGTTCTCACAGTGGGCTCTAAAGGTCTTTTGGACATTCACTAGTAAATTGTCCAGCAAATGCTGCCTCTGCTGGACATTCAGGGTACTGACTTACTGGATATTTAACAAAACTCTGCTCTGGGATCATCAGTTTGAGGGAATTACATGATGCACAATGCATTTGGACATTAGAAACAGCATAAAGTAAATAAAGTTCACTCAGCAGCCAATGAGAAGTGATTTCCAACATTCTCCATCTGTGACTTTCTGCAGCTGCCGCAGCTCCAACAGGCAGGTGAGGAAAATTAAACATCTCATGCACCTGTGTTCAGACTCACACTGTCACTGTAACAAGCTGCTGCTCACTATGAACTGAGCTGATCAGGTCTCACACAGTTACAGTATTTCTGCTGTCAGCTGAAGCATCAATGAGTGACACACTGAAACTGCGTCCACACCATGACACTATCATTTGAAAAAGCAGTTTTAAGACCAAATCGACCATTTTAGCTCCGTATCATGACCATTCACCTACACTGAGCAAGTGCGAGCCGGTGTAAACAGGAAGTACATTGACTATTTTGCACTTGGTTAGTTACGGTGAATCCTCTGAAGGAGGAACAGCGAAGACAGCTGTAGCATTAAAATAGAGAATGTAAGTGAACAACAGCTGCTAGGAAAGACAACAAGGTCAGTAACACTGTAATTCATTATCATGTTGTGTTCACCACTGGTAGTTGAGGCTGATGAGAGCCAATCAGGAGGCGCCATCGTTTCCAAAGATCAGTTTTCTAACACAACCCTAGAGTTTTCAAAATAAAACACAACACCAGAGTTTTCAAAAAAAAACATCAGTGTTTCCAAATGTCTTCGTTTTCAGTGCTTGAAAACTCTGGAGTTGTGTGGACGGAAGAGAAAACGTAGGAAATTTTAAAATGAAAACATAGCAGTGTGGACGCAGTCTGAGACAGTAGACATGGATAACTGGTCAACAAAGAAAATACATCATACACATGAAAATTTTCCTGTCCCTGATGTGTTCACTTCAAACAAAACAAACAGTCACATCATGTTGGATCAGGTTAAACCATCTCCCTGGTCCCTGAGTAGAAGGACCCCAGCATGGTTCTCACAAACCTGACTTCTCCCAGCTTCTATGATTTGATTTTAAAGCCTCATATGACATAATGTCTTTTGTAATTTCACCTGACTACTGACTGTAAAATTGTTAAGAGAACTGATAGTAAAAACTTGATTCTTTGTGTCTATGTGGGTGAATAACACAAACAGAGTGTCTATGGATTCAATGTTAAAAAGTTAAGGTCACGGATCCTTGGAATCAAATGATGGTGTCAAGAGCTGAAAAATTAAGGACCAATAAAACAGGTTTGTGAGGGGTTAAGATGCACACCATGAACGGCAGTGTCTCAAGTTCAACTCTGGGAATCTTTGTTGCATTTCTCTACCTCCTTTCCTCGTCTCTCCTCTGTCGCCACACAAACAACATTATCTAACTAATCCAGCCTCTTTAGGATTCTCTACATCACCATGACGACATCCTTATCAATCCACTTTGACATTCTTTATGAAGCAGCTTATGTAATTTGTTGGTGGTTGTTTGTCTGGCTTGGTTTCCACAATGAGCATTATTATTTGCATGTTCTGCTAATATAGTATTCTGGTTATCAAAAGTCTGATTCCACATATTCTGTAGTTCTGAGTGAAAATGGGTTGGTAGATGGAGATACATGCTTACCACTCCAGTGTTTTTACCATGACACTCACTAGTTTACACCCATTGCTTGAAAGTAGCTTGTGTAGAATCAAATACCACAATAACTCAAGAAAACACTCCCACAACACATCAGTTGATTGGCCCTTGGTTTACATCATCTTCTCTGCTTACATGACGCAGTAAGGCTCTCGTGGCAGATGAGGTTTAGTCCTGCAGCAGGCTGGTAGATTGGAAAGGAGCCCTTTCTTCAAGTCTTTGTTAAGGAAGAAACAGACAATGGGGTTGACCCCGGCTTGAGCGAAACTCATCCACACGGTGGTGGAGAGGTACCGGTGTGGTATTGTGCAAGCCTTGACAAACACCCTCCAATAGCAAGCCACTATGTAGGGAGACCAGAGCACCAGGAACAGCAGAGTGATCACATAGAACATCCTGCCGAGCTGCTTCTCTGCCTTGAACTCCTCCATGCCTAACAGGCGCCGGTTCTGGTTGTGCAAGTTCTGCCGGATTCCCAGCAAAGTGGGGGGCATCGGGCCCCTGCCAAAGCCTGCAATCCAGTTGGCTGCCGCTTGACCAGTGGCCCCTGGGCCATGGAAGGTCCAGTTCTGACTGATGGCCGGCACCATCTGGACCGGCTTCATTTTGCGGTGCTTGTATTCAAAGAGGAGTAACTTCATGTAGACCACGTGTGTGGCTAAAATGAGCACAGCCAGCATTAACATGAAGCCCAGCGTGTCATTGGCCTTGAAGTAGCGATGCTCAAAGATGCACTGGTCCTCTTCACGAATGAACTTGTAGGTGCCCACGTCAAAAACAGGTGGGAAAGCCATGGCCACAGACAGCGTCCACACCATGCACACCACTGCCACACATGTCCAGAATGTCATGCGCTTTGAGTAAAAGCGGTGGTGCGCAATGGCCATGTAGCGTGTCACGCTGATGCAGAACAGCATGAAGGCGGCATGGAAGCAGAAGAGCACTGCCATGAAGGCCACCACCTTGCAGCTCAGCACACTGTAGGTCCAGGCTGAGCCGTTCTTTATAGAAACCAGCACAAAGGGGAAGCAGATGGCTGAACGGATGGTGTCTGCCAGGCACAAGTCCAGCAGGAAGTAATAAGGTGCCTTGTGCAGGGCGCGATCCCGCAGTACGAGCAGAGACACCACCAGGTTACCCACGAGGCTGATGCAGATGATCAGCCCCAGCAGTACCAGTTTGATGTAGGTAGAGACGGCTGAGGATGGACTCTCTGCTACCATGTCTCCTGCTGTAGCTGCCACTGCTGCCATCGGCCCAGCAGGCCCTTCGCTGCTCTCGTTTCCATTCGCCATCCTGAATGCCCCCCCACCCATACCACCGTTTCTTCAAGCACCAAAGCCACCACTCCCCCACCACCTCCTCCGTCTGCTGGTTGTTCCTTCGTCCTCGTGGTTGCTTCCTCTTTTGCAGTTCACAAGGAATAGGAACACCTTAATCCACATTGCCCCATGTCGAGCAGGGTCCCTTTATTGGTGTATTAGAGGTCTCACCTCCTGATCCTCTCCAGGAGCCTGAAACTAACCAGAAAAAACAAAGAATCATGAGTTTGGAGGGACCCCTGCATCCAGGTAGTACACATGTACTACTACATACATACTACCTGAAGTTCACTGAATTCACTGTCATGTTGATGAAACCAGTTTGAGACATGGAGCATTATCCTGCTGGAAGGAGCCATTAGAAGATGGTGAACTGTGTCCTTGAAAGGATGAACATAATCAGCAACAATACTCAGATAGACTGTGACATTCAGACCATGATTGATTGTTATTAAGAAGAAAACATTCCCCACACCATCACGACTCCACCACCAGCCTGGACAGGTTGGCTCCATGCATTCAGACTCTGACCCTACCATCTGCTGCCTTCAACTATCCAGTGTTCGTGGGTCTGTGTCTGCTGCAGCTTCAGGTTTCTGGTCTTGGTGACAGGAAGTGGAACCTGACGTGGTCTTCTGTTGTCGTAGTGTGGTTCATATACGTCAGGAAATCAGCAGTTTGAGAAACACTCAAACCAGCGTCTGACACCAACAATCATGTCACAGTCAAAGTCACCGAGTCACATTTCTCCTCATTCTGACGTTTGATGTGAACGTTACCTGAAGCTCCTCACCTGGATCTGCAGCGTTTTATTCACTGCTTCCACATGATTGGGTGATTGGATAACTGCATGAATGAGCAGGGGGACAGGTGTTCTCTAGACAGTGCTTGCATGTGTATTTATGCAAGATACTCCTATAACCATGGTAACACACATAAGTGACTTTGAGTTGGAGAGTTAAAACAGAGGTGTGTTAATTCTTTTCTTTTTTAGGAGACCACCAGCTGTCTCCATGTGTCTCAGCCCAGCTGTCTGACCTCTGGTGTTGTGTCCCTGTCTCAGTTGAGAACCTGAAATCTATCATTGAGATTTCTTTAACACCATGATCCCGTCCATGCCTTAAGATGACATGAAGCAGGTTAACTTAGTTATCTGTTGCTTCTCACTAACTCATGTCTAACAGACACATCTCCATTAAAATGTAACTGTTGTTCTCTGTTGACGGCACCACAGTCATCTCCTAATCTTTAAACAAGCCAAACATTGGTTAGTGGATAGAACTCCAGTGTATTGTTTGGAGGATACTGATGAACTCAGGTGGGTAGCAGGAATTAAAGATGGTGGTTCAACCTTAAAGTGATAGTTGTAGTTATTTGTCATGGGGTTGTGTGAGTTAGTCATGTATAGTCAGTGTGTTACCTGCAGTAGATTCAGTTAGGAGAGGCAGCAGGAACACTATCAGAGCGATGAGCTGCTGTGGGCGGGGCCAGCAGAAAAACCTGTTTTAGACACTTTTAAAGACACCCACCAAAAAAATCCAATCCAATCCAATTAAATGTAACTTTATGTAGAATATTTTCAGCTCTTTGTCTTCCCATCACAGCAGCACTTTTCTTTGGTACTACATTTTCTCAACCGCCTCAGCCACAGGTCAGCTGAGTGAATCAGAGAGAGCTTCGTTTTGACAGGAAGATAAAGAGGGGAAAATATCCTACATGAAACAGATATTGGAGATATTGGAGTTTGTAAACAGAGAAAAATTTAAGTGAACCAAAATGCTTCATTACAAACCGGGTGAGAACCTTCCTTCTCTTATTGGTCAGATTGTCTGGAGCAGGAAAGTAAACACAGGTAGAAGGTTACAGGATCCATTGAGCTCAAACTTGTGAGTTCACTTGCTAGTGGGGTCAGATCCAGTTCAGTTTGTTTGGGATCGGACCAAGACCACGTCCTCGAAAGGGTCTTGGTGCGATTGTTCTGGTCCACACCCGAGTATGATCACTGTTTTCACACCTGCACAAACTAATCGTACTGAGGGGGAAAACCAACCAGGGTTTGTTTTAACCGAACTAAAAAGGGCAAACTTAAAACCTTAAAAGGTGTTTTCTGCTCGCCCCTCCCACAGCAGCACACTGCTCTGCTTCTGTACCAGTGCTCCTGCTGTTTCTCTGAACTGGCAGCATGCTGATCTGAATCTGCTGCAGGTAACACACTGACTATAGATCAGCACCTCACAAACCCCACATCAAATAACCCCAACTAACACTTTAAAGGGTCAGTTCACCCAAACTACAGAAACATGTTCTCGTAGTTACAGACATTTGTGTTTTAACAAACCAAAGTCACTGATTGATGTCACTAATTAGCAAATGTTAGCATGTTAACACACAGGTCATTTACTGAATCTTTTGACAATGATGGAAAAAAATCTGAAGGCTGTCCGTAATATTGACAAAACAATGAGCCCGATCTACCATAACGTTAAGTAATTCACATGCAACACCATCAATAACCATCATCTGGTCTCAGGTGCAGCCATGAGAAGTTGACTGAGGCAAAAACACAAAACCTGATGACAATCACCTCTGCAGCAAACTGCCAATGTGAGCACCCAGTCTGAGTCCATGCAGGCCAGTAGAGAGGTCTGAGTTCACAGGCTGCAGCAGGTCAGTTGATTCATTTTCATTTATTGTGAATAGTTTGTTCATATTTTAATCGTAATGGTCTAATTCTGTAAAATTACATCATTTGTATTTGCTTTTTTAGGCTTGAAGGCCGCTGTGTTTCTGTCACTTCTGTCCATGTCAATTAGATCTGAAAATGAAATGCTATTCACTCATCATCATTAAAGATGAAAATGACAGGTAATAACAGACTAACACACTCTGTCTAGATGATGAACCAGAGGAAAGTCTGCACAGTCTCTGTTTCAGACCACAGGCTGACAGATAAAAAGACATGAAGGTAAACCAGGGTGACTGTTGATGATTTTGAAGAAGGACAATGAATTAATGAATCATTTAACGAATCATTATGTTGACACTGGTTGGTACATTGTCATATCAGCTGTTTGTGACGAGGAAATGTCATGTAGGAAATCACTCTGCTGCTTTACTGGATGAGTGAAAACACTGGATGATGAGTGTGATGAAGAACACAGATCAAATCTACTGTGTCAGTCATTGAGCTGTTTTGATCAGGTCATTTGTGGAGCTCCACAGGCTAGGAGCGGTGAGGAGCTGTAAGGAGCTGAGGGGAGCTGAAAGGCTGTGTGTCTTGAAGGAGGGGCTTTGTGAAGCTGAAAGTTGGTTGGCGGTGGAGGGCAGAGTCACTGTCAGGAACTGGGTAGCAACAGCAGCCCAATACCTCTGGCTCTATGTTGGTGGGAGGAGGCAACAAAGCTCACTGGATGAGACATAGACAGAGTCACTCTCTGACAGTGGGGCCCAGAGTCAGGCCTCCTCACATGGAGCATACAGGTCTGATGAGGACTGGAGAGCCACCAGCTGCTGCAGTCCAGTTTAAATCACGCACCATACAACCTGTAGTCCTTCAGCAGGTGGCGCTATGCTCTATACAGGGAACATCACACCTCATGATAATAAATCACTGGGCAGCTGAACAGGCCCCGGAGCTGCTGGAAACCTGCACTATCTCTCACCAACACACAGAGTCACACAGAGTCACACAGAATCACACAGAGTCACACTGACCACTGACGCTGCTGTGTTGCATCACATACCGGGACACTGCTCTGCATAATGCGGCCCCTCATGACATGATCAGAGGCTGAGGCAGACAACAGGCTCCGGACCCTGATGTCCGGGCCTGCAGGAGGCTGCCGGACACAGGCTCACTATATGGGGATGGACTGATGCAGGGATGCAGAGCAGTCAGCGTGACGCTCTGTAGGAAATACAAAATGGTAGTCGTGTTGTGCTGCTCACCTGCGGTGGGCTGCTTGTCCTCCAGACTGAGGCGGGCAGGCCGGCCGTTGCAGTCTCTGTTCCACAGAAAAATGAATAACCGGAAACAAGTGGTGATTCAGAGAGAGCAGCATCCGACTGTGTCCAGGTCTCTGTGGACGGGAGACGGAAGCTTGTTGCGGACTCCTTCAAAAGACAAAGGCTTTAATAAAAGCTCAGCTGCGTTTCCTCTTTTTTCTTGTGCATGTCATGTCTCCGTGTTTTCCACACAAGCTCGTGCCAGTAGATCCCCAGCCCCAGAGACAGCACAGAATATGGATTCATCCCTGTCCTCTCAGGCTCACTGAGTCCAGTCCAGCTCACAGACCGCAGGCGGCTCCGTCTTGTAGCAGCATCAGTGAACTACCAGCAGACGCCCTGTGAAACTGCTCCTGCTCATAGTCTTCTTTTCGCATTGTTCCGGTCAAGACGAGGGAGAGCCCACGTTTGTTGTTCGTGAAATCCTTCAGCATGTCTAAGTAACCCGAGGGCCCTGGTCAGACACAAGTCTGTTCGCTAGCTACCGCACTGAGGCTAGAGAAGCCCGGGCAGGCAGGCTGTCGATCCCCATTCTGTCCCGCAGCCCGTCAGCGGCCCAGCGTCTCACCGACAGGCCGGTACACGGGGCGAAATCTGGTGGGAAACAGCCTGAATGCGACGCTGTGGCTGGCAGATGGAAGCGCGGCTGTGTCTGGAGGAGACAGGCTGCTGGGCGCGAATAAGCGCAGCATCCAGTGGTTGGAGCAGGCAACTCCTGCTGGTAGGCAACACTGATTTAATCCCGTCTGAATGTCCCGTGGACAGGGCCGGTCCGAAGCTCTGTGGGGGTGTGTGGGCAGAACCTTCCCCCTATCCCCACCATAGACCAGGGTTCGTGCAGGTATCATCAAATTAAATGTAATAAACCAGTCTGTATAATGAAGTCTAGACTTATTTTATTAGTAGCCTATGTATTAGTATATTATGTCATATTTTTGTTAATATATGATACATAACTTCATCATTTATAATATAACTATATATATATATATATATATTATATATATAGACATATACAGACAGCCTCTCCTGCCCTCCCTGCCCCCAAACATGATTAGGATTTATTGAAGAAAACAAAAACACCATGCACACAATCATACACACACACACACACACACACACACACACACACACACACACACACACACACACACACACAAACAACAGATGAGAACAACATGTTAATATGCAACATCAAGGGCTGAGAATGAGAGTGGTAGGAGGTGGGAGGTGTGGCCGATGAACATGCAGTTTAGACGGGATAATGTAACCTAGGTTATTTTCTGCAGCTGCAATTTACAGATCGGTAGATGCTACAATTTACTGAGCTTCCATAAACTCCTCACATTTAGACTATCAGTAGATGCTGGCTAAGCAGCTGTCTCCACTTAGACAGGTGTGTGGAGTGAAATAATGGGGGCATGGGGCTGTTATTATAGCAAACTTATTAACAAATGTGAGCAGAAAGTTGTGTAACTGTATCTGAATCTGTAAATGAGAAAAATCTCTAAATGCACACTGAGATATGTTAATGTGTACAGGAATCTGCAAATGTGTATTCAGAATCTGTGGATGTTATCAAATCTGTAAATATGTAGAAAATGAATGAGATAATGTTAATGAATGAAAAATATTTTGCTCAAGTCACCAGTTAAAACTAAGGTTGGCTCCTTTTTATATGTGACTTTTGTTAATCTTCCAATTAATGTACTGTCAGTTTGACCATGGAGAAGTACGGAAGAGGATTAGGGCTACATTTTTTTATTTGTTTTAGAATTCTGACTTTAATCCCAGAATTCTGAAATAAAAAAAAATTAAAAACATTCTCCTGTGGTTCTAATCCTCGTCCACAGAGAAGTGAATTTACAGTATGGAATATTAAAAGGTGTATATTTATGTTGATATTAAGGTAATATACACTGTTGCCCATAAAGTTGGAATAATTTTGTTTTCAGACACAATCCTCTGTTTATTCCTATTTAAATGCATCAGTAATCACTTTTTACCAGGTGCAATGATTACATTATGTGACCCAATTACCCAGGTGAAATGAAAATCACATTGTCACAATCATTTCATGGAAAGAGGTAAAAAATATTTTATTCCAACTTTATGAGCGACAGTGTATTAATGTTGTATATTTATGTTTGTATCTGTAACTTTAGTTCTACTGTGGTACGCAGACAAATGGCCACATGCATTTGCAGATGCAACTGATTACTTGTTTGTGTTTCCAATATTTGCCTCTGTCTACACTGTAACTCAGCAGTTTTAGGAAGGAATGTTGTTTTGTGCAGATATTCAAGGTTCCCAGAGGATGAAACCTCCTGACTTGTGTTAGCCCTGACCTTTCACCTGCCACCATGAGGTTGACATTTGTGGCTCAGTGACATATCTCAATAACTATTGGATGGATTGAAAATTTGGTCCAGACAGTCATGTTCCCATCCAGATGACCTGTCATAACCTTTGTGATCCTTAGTGCCATCATCAGGTCAAAATGTTATTTTTTCATTTACACCAAGCAAGCAGAACTAATTACATTTCCAGTAGTCTCAGCTGCAGCTTGTTTTTAATTAGCAAATCTTAGCATGTTAATACACTTTACTCTGATGAATGTGGTAAACGTTACACTTGCTTTACATCAACATGTTAACATTGTTATTGTGTTCGTGTTTTAGCATGCTAAAGTACCACTGTGGCTAAGTACAGCTTCTCAGAGCTGTGAACAAAGCCAGTAAAATGTACTGCCATGAGACTGTAATGACACAGTTATGACAGTGTAATGAAACTGTCATGACACTGTAATGACACTGTTATAACACTGTTATGACACTGTAATGAAACTGTAATGACACTTTAATGAAACTGTCATCACACTGTAATGACACGCTAATGAAACTGTCATGACACTGTAATGACACTGTTATAACACTGTTATGACACTGTAATGAAACTGTAATGACACTTTAATGAAACTGTCATCACACAGTAATGACACGCTAATGAAACTGTCATGAGACTGTAATGACACTGTTATAACACTGTAGTGAAACTGTCATGACACTGTAATCACACTGTAATGAAACTGTCATGACACTGTAATGACACTGTTATGACACTGTAGTGAAACTGTCATGACACCGTAATGACACTGTTATGACACTGTAATGAAACTGTAATGAAACTGTAATGACACTTTAATGTCAATAAAAATTAGTGAGCAGGACCAGCACCAGCACAAAAGGTGTGACTGTCAGATGGAGGCAGTGGCTACTAACCACATCCTTCAACCTAGAGCTGAACACACAGACGTGAGCATTTTCCTTTCTTTTTAAATCCTTTGTGTATGTGTCCTTTTATGTTGTCTTTACTTTCTCTTATATCTTGTCTTAATCTTTGATGTAATATGTAAAACACAAATTTATAATAATCAAGGACCCAATAGTTGCAAATGTGTCCAATGATCAATGTAAGAAGAAGAATACATGGAGTCAACGTATCTTTACAGTCCCACCTTCAGTACATGAATGTTGTTAATGGTGATGATGATGATGAACAGGTTTTAATAATGAGGCAGCTGCAGTGGGGCTCCATGTATTCTAATGGCAGTCATGCAGCGTAGTCAGATCTGCCTCTGCAGGCCACTGGGCTGGAGTGAGCAGAGGTCACAGGAACATGTGGCAGTGGTGATGACATGAAAAGCTTCACAGTGCTGCCTGGACCACTGCCTTCATCATGGCCACTCAATTGTGTGTTTGTGTAGTAGGGGTTTATGCCTCAACAGCTGTCTGCTCGGCTGGAGGCTGGACTCTGTAAAATGCTAACCACAGCTACTCTTCTCTGGAATAAAGCAGATGTAGTGCGCTGCACAACCCGCTGACATCATTATTCGTAGAGTGAAGCAGCTCTTTAGGAGAGAAACCTGTTATATTCACTAAGATGATTTCATGTCTCAGTGAAACAGACCAATATTCACAACATCCTATAGGAAGAGGTCAAAGGCCATTGGCACGGAATCAGTGGACAATGAAAAGGATTAAATAGACAGAGACAGGGATCACTAGGGGTCACATCAGGATTCTGTATCTATCACTTCAAAATCAACTCAAATTCCAAAAAATCGATTCATGTTTTTCAGTCTTGTAACAGCTGGTTCACATTGTTCCTGATATGAGTTTAGTGTGTCGGTTTCTGCCCAGGTATTCCTCTTTGGCATGAAAGAGAAGAAAGTGTAGTGTGAATGATTGAAAACATAAAGGAAAAAGTAATTCAACCTACTCCAATTTCACTGAAGCAGCGTTTGGACACATTTCAGATTTTATAACCTCAAGGGGAAGAAGCAGCTCAATCGGACGCATGTTATTGTCAACTTTATATATAAAATCTGATCTTCAATAAAGTGTATGTCATGTAGAGAGCTAATAAAAACACATGAAATGGTCAAAAATCTAATATATTAATATTAAATAATAAATTTAAAATTAATTAAAGTCCTCGGGGGAACCAGCCTAAACTAATAGGCAAAATAGCCAATATGGTTTCAGTCTCAATTTATTACCATTAATCTGGAACTCTGATTAACAATTAGAGTTTACTAACTATAACCAAATCACTATATCAACAGTAAGTTAAAGCTGAAGGATTGTAATTCTACAAAGTAGAGGTTGGCAATATTCACACTTGTGCAACATTAAACACACCAGTAGTTATACTTAAAGACATTTATCTACAATAGAGCAGAGTAAAAACACAATGTCTTATCTAGTATATACAGGTGTGTGTATGTGTGTGTGTAGGTGTATGTGTGTGTGTGTCTGCAGGGACACAGACAAAGGCAAGATGGCCGATTCAAAATGATCACTGTGACCACATGACCTGAACAAAGAAGACTACACAAGATAGCAGTAAACAAAGAAAATACTCAAAATGGCTGCTGAGACCACCTGGTGTGTGTGGGAGGGAAGGTGTGAGTTTCTTTGTTAGCCTAGCTCATGTAATCTAAAGGTACCAGGTTAGAGCGAGGTGGTTAGCTTCATGCAGGTTCTAGAACTGGGACGTACTACTATTTGTGTGAACATACGAGTACCCAATTACAGTTTTTCTCTGTCGCTTTGGTACATTTCTCAGATCAGAATTGAAATTCTCAAAACTACTTGTTCAATCTTCACATCATTGTGTCACTTGTGCACATCAAAAAAGCAGTTTCTCATTTCTTTGAACAAGTTACAAATGCTGTGGTACATCCATGCAAATGATTATGTACAATTCTCTGCTGTTTCCTACATTATCAATTGCTTATGTCATGTTGATCAAAATGTATTATAATGGGTCTCTGTTGAATAGTCTCACCCCCCACAACATTTAGGCATTAGTCCATCGCATAAGTCTTTACATGCAAAATGGTTGAACAAGTTGTCATAATATGTCAAGCATATCTCTACATTTCCATTAGACTTTTTTTTCTAAATCTGTCCTGAATTGGTAAATTGCTCCCAGGTGAATCTTGACTTTCTCTAACGAAGGGAAATGTGTGAAGCATTAGATCAACAAATGATCAACCAGTTTTCTGAAATAGCTCAAAGGTGCATCTCATGAACCATCAACTGGCAAGTATATATATATATAGCCGGAGCACAACACAATGTTACAATGTCTGACAATGGAAGGACAAGGAATTGGACGGGGTCAACAGCCAGAGAGAAGAAGAAGAGGAAGAGGAGTGAGGCTGCGTAGCGGAGGAGTTGGGAGGCAAAACAGAGGAAGAGGCAGAAGAGGCTGAGGACATATGCGCGTTCCTGATGAGATAAGAGCCACACTTGCAGACCACGTTCTCAATCATGGGCTTACAATGGCTGAGGCTGGTCGAAGGGTGCAGCCAAATGTTGGGAGAACAACTGTGTCCTCAATCATTCAGACTTTTCGTCAACAGAACAGGTATGTAATCTAACAATAGGAACTGTACTGTAATGCTGTATACTTTCTGTAATGCTTCATACAATATTACAGTATTCCACTTGCATTTTACAATATACAGTAAGTTTATTTTATACAGTGACATTTTATCTTACTCAATTTTGTGTTTTGCATTACTATATTTTTTCCACATAGGACTGCAAGACAACTTCACAGGGGTGGCAGAGGGCCCCTTCTCACACCTGGACAGGAGGAGGCTATTTGCACCATGGTTGTAGAAAACAATGCCATAAGACTAAGGGAGATAAAGAGTGCCATTATAGAGGACAACAACATCTTTGAAAACATCCAAACAGTCAGCAACTCAACCATTGACAGGGTGCTGAAAAGACACCAAATGAATATGAAGCAGCTGTACACTGTTCCATTTGAAAGAAATGGTGAAAGAGTGAAGGAGCTGCGCTACCAGTATGTATAGGTAAAACATGTATGAGCATGCAGTAACTGTACCTCACAGTAAACAGCACAACATCGTATAGTGATATACAGTACAGTAAGTGTGACCTTTACACATTTGCTATGGCTGTAGAAAAGAAGATGCAACATGTGCTGTATACATTTGATGTAACTGTATCTTGTCCAAAATGAAAATGCATGTAATTCATAAAACTCATTTTGTGTCTTCTGGATATAGCGTATAATGGAACTGGAAGCAAGTGAACCACCGCACAACTTCATCTACATGGATGAGGCTGGCTTCAACCTAACGAAACGCAGAAGGCATGGTTGAAATATCATCGGCCACAGAGCTACAGTTGATGTGCCAGGCCAACGGGGCGGGAACATAACCATGGGTGCTGCTATCTCTGAGAATGGTGTGCTAACGCATATTCCCATTATTGGGCCATACAAAACAGAGCGTCTTGTCACCTTTTTAGACACTCTCTACAGGGATCTCATCCCTGAACAAGAGAGGGGTCAGATTGGAGATGACTTGCCAAAGTATGTGATAGTTTGGGACAATGTCAGTTTCCATCACTCCAACATCATCAGGCAATGGTTTGCGCCCCACAACAGGATGCTGATGGAGTTCCTCTCACCCTACTCCCCATTCCTTAACCCCATTGAGGAATTTTTCTCAGCATGGAGATGGAAAGTACATGATCGCCAGCCACATACACAGATGACCCTTCTGGCTGCCATGGATACAGCGTGTGATGACATCACAGCAGATGCCTGCAGAGGCTGGATAAGACACTCTAAAAGATTCTTTCCACGCTGCATCGCAAGAGAAGATATTCGTTGTGATGTGGATGAGAATTTGTGGCCCAACAGACAGGAATGTCAGGAGGTGTAGGAAGACTGCACTGTAATTCCTACAGCACTGCATGTACAGTTTTCCCTAAGGAGATTGTCGTATGTTCACATGTCTACTTTTGTTTTTTTGTTTTTTTCTTTGTGCTATGCAGTGCTGTCTTTTTCTTTTCTGTATCGCAATGACATGGTCTGTCAATAAATTACAGTACAAACAGTAAAAGCGTAAATGTGAATCTTGTCCAGTCTCTTGCAATCAATATCCCACATACACTAAGGTGTAACTTACAATTTACAATAATTGTCATCAAAACTTTAGCTATAGTTTACATCAGAACATCCCTCCAGAGTACACTGTTATATTGACAACACGACTAAGCAATTTGACTGTCTTATCCGTACACAATAACACAAGGACTTGTCATTCTGATGGTGGTGACATGTTCATTGACACAGATGTTTACTTTTGAGAGATGATCAAAGGATTTTGAGCAAGAGACTGGCTTTTGCAGGTAATCCATGGTGTTTTGCTATTTGTACGAATTGTTTTGAGAAACTCACTTACTGTTTTGCAAATGTCGAGGATGATTCGAGAAATGTACCAAAGCGACTGAGAAAAACTGTAACTGTATGACTGACCACAACCTAATCAACATTACAACAACACAACAAGACATCAATCAACAAGTACATTAACAAAGTTAAGACTTCTGCTGCTTAGCTATGATGTGCTGTGCTATGCTGTGCTGGGAAAGGTTAGGCCCAATCAGTTAACATTACCCAGTCCTTGGAACAAACAAAGAGGTCCTTTCCAGTGTTGTTGTAAAGTCCAGTGAGTTGGGTGGCTTCCTGGTGGAGTAAAGTCCTGTCTGGCTATGTTGCTTTGCTGTTATCTCCTTTGTTCTTCTCACAGAGTTAGCTGTTCCACGCTAACTCTGCTACAACTCCTGTTGCTTGGAAAATCAGCTGGCCTTGTGTCGTAGCTGCTGATTCTGAAGAGAATTTGGTTCACTCTCAGTTAATCCGAAGCAGGTCGCTTCTGTTTAGGAGAAGAGTGTTTGCAGGCTGCTGTGAGCAGGTCGATAAGAGCTGGTTTCTCAGGTAGCAGAGCTTACCCGGGCTGGGGCCTTGTTGCCCTTTGAAGAGCAGAGAGGAGAGAGCAGGAGCTGCTCTCAAGAGCAAGGCAAAAAGAGAAGAGAGCAAGAAGAGGGAGAACCAAGAAGAAGATCTGGTTTTGTTTGGTGATACCCTTGGGGGTCACATGTCACACGCTGACCCACACTGGCTGGCCAGTGAGGTCCGTGGGGGGAAGGGTCTTCCCCAGGTGTGAACAGTGAGGAACTGTGGAGTGTGAGTTCCTTTGTCCAGTGGAGCAAAGAAACATCTGGTCTCTTGAATGATGAGTCCCAACAACATTTAACGTGTATCATTGATTTCCAAACGTCAATCATGCATTGCGTAACACGCAAGAAAACATTCCATCTTAAAAGATGTCGGTAGCTGCCGGCAGCCTCTCAGCTGCTCAGTGAATCAAGTGGTTAATTAGTAAAGATGGCCCTAAAAGCCTATATAAGATATATGACTATCCTCATGGAAAAAGAAACAATATCAATCCAAATTGATGACTTTGGAGAAAAAATAAAAAATCTGGAAAAGCAACATTCACAGTCACATTCACAAGCAATTTTAGATCAGCTAATTGTAAAAAGAGATGAATTCTCATCAATCTCAACTCAACCCAGGTAATTGTCCACCTGACCATTTATTTGTCTCTGATTCTGTTTGTTCCCAGGTTCTTCAGAGGGGGCACTCTTCCAAGCTGGCTGGTCATCCCGGAGCCCACAGAACTCTAACTTTCATCTGTAGAAGGTTCTGGTGGCCCACCATCACTCAGGACACCTAAGCATTCGTTTCCTCCTGTGCCATCTGTGCCCGTGACAAGACTTCCCAACAAGCTCTAGCTAGATTGCTACACCCCCTTCCCATACCTGCCCGTCTATGGTCCCACATCACGGTGGATTTTGTCACCAGCCTGTTGCTGTCACAAGGTACCACTGTGATCCTTATCATTGTGGATTGGTTCTTGAAGTGTGTGCATTTTCTCCCTCTGCCCAAGTTACCATCCTCACCTGAGTAAGTCACTAGCAGAGCCGCTGTAGCTCTCAAGGTCTGAATATACTAAGAATGATTCAAATACTGTATCTTAGCCCTACTGCTAAAATACAGACAAACACTGACATTTCACCACCTTTCCCCCTGTCGCATGGGACCAGGCAAGGTTGCCCTCTCTCCCCTTTACTTTTTGTACTGGCAATTGAGCCCTTAACCATTGCAATAAGGTCCCATGCTTCTATCTCTGGGGTCAAAGTGCAGGATACCAACCATATCATTTTTCTGTATGCAGATGACATAATTCTATTTCTTACAAATCTAGAGTCATTCATGCCTGCTCTCACAGACCTCTTATTATAAAAGTTTCATGTGATTATATTGACCGGTTATAAGGTTAATGTATAGAAAAGCGTGCCTATGCCCCTCAACTCTCTAGCAGTAAGGACCCTAAGGACTAATGTCCTCTTCTGGTGGAATACTCAATTGATAACATATCTAGGTTTGAAGATTCCTAACCAAATAAAGACATTTTTCTCACTAAGTTACAACTTACTGCTTAAAAAGGTGGAGAAGGATTTGGATAAATGGATGCAGTTGCCAATCCCTCTAATCAGGCGAGTGAACTGTATTAAGATGAACATTCTACCAACATTTCTTTATTTGTTTCAATCTCTCCCGATATCTATACATGAGAACTTCTATAAGAAACTTCAAAGAATGATATCTGTTTGGAAGACTGGAGGATCTGGGGGAGGAAGGTTCTCAGGATCAAAATCAAAATGCTTTACAATACCCACCCACTGGTTGGGCTGAAGCTTCCTCATTTCCAGTTGTACTACTGGGCTGCTCAGTCCAGGGCTATTTGGCTCTGTCAGACAGAGCTAGCTAACTGTCCTGCCTGGAAGCAAATAGAACAGAAAAGATATGGCACAAACGGGGATCAGGAAATTTGGGGACCTCTATGAAAACAACACACTTATGTCCTTTGAACAGTTAGGCAGAGCCTTCCACCTGCCAACTAGTCTTTTTTTTTTTTTTTTTTAAATATCTACAGATCAGGCGCTTCATAAATACTTCCCAGCGAGGAAACCCCACTACATTAAAGTTTCCCTCGATGGATGAAATTCTAAAAGATGTCAAACACCCCCAAAGTATTTTATCCTTAACATAGAATTCAGGCTGTCATAGAAACTAAACCCCTAAATATTAGGGCAAAATGGAAGCAAGAGCTGGACTGTACTTTTGATAATGAGGACTGGGAATCACTGTGTAAAAAGGCACTTACCTTTTTGTGGCAAGCGGGGCTAAGAAGGATGAATACTAAAGGTAATCGAATACTGTACAACAATTCTAATCAAATCAACCACAGAATCAGCTGATAAGAAAGTTAGTACATTAAATTGAGTATCAGTTGCCAACAACGCCACTCCAGGAATTGCACCTGGAGAATTAGGTTAACCCTTTACACAGTGATTAACATGCACAAGTTCGTTTGCTAATGAGGGCTTGAGACTGGGTCCAGAGTACAAATTCAATTAATTTTTATTAGCAGTCTGTTATTTTAACAATTTTTCACTAAAAATGTTTTACACACTCACACATTCATACCCACACACACACCCCTCAAGCAATCCAAAAAACACACAAAGAAAGAGAAAATAGCAAAATTGTGTAAATAAATTAAACACATATAACTAAGCAAACCACACAAATGCAAACAAAAGAAAACTGACAAAGAAACAAAATTACTCAAAAGTAATCTAAAACTTATCAATCTAATAAACATGCAAACAATTAAATCAAAATACTACTAATAACTAACCAAAAATAATCAAACAAACAAAAGAAAACATGCAAAGCAACCCACACAAAGCAAAAGTAATTTCAAAAATGATTTACCCTCAATAGGCTACATGCAATATTTAAAATCCTAAAACACATACATTGGGCACCAGGGTAAAGACGTTAACCAATTTACTGCCAGAACAGCACAGTTGACGGTTTAACGTTGGATGTAGGCTGGATGATTGGGTTTGAACAGCCACACCAAACAACAGGCAGACGCCGATCTCACACATATTAACCCTGCCATGAAAAGAGATATTTAGAGGCTAAACAGTACCTATGACAGTGGCTTGAGCTGCCGTCATCACACAAACATACCGTCAAGAGTTGAATGCGCGTCACACAGGTGAGGAGGAGAAACACCTAAGCCACAGTGGCTCAACCACGACGTAACAGCTCAACAGCTGATAGGTCTCCGCTGCGGCACACGTGAGGAGATATGGGAGAGAAACACTCAGGATCCCGTGATCATGTCTGACGAAGGAGAGGGAAGATTCCCAGTGAGGAACTGTATTTAGGAGACAAAAGCCGACCTTGATGGCAACCACAAAACTTTGAAAACAGCACAACAAAGCGTGCAACTGCAACATACCAGGGAGCAGCGAGCCGGGCGACCCAGCTGTGAGGCGATCAGGTGAGATGAACAGGTGCCGTGATTAGGGAGAGGGCAGGGCACCCAGGAGCTTCATTCTACGCCCAGCGATTTCATCGTCGCCCCGGCGATGAAACAACTGATCCAGCGGATCACACAACTAACTCCACGGCCTAAAGGGTGCAGTGACTGCATTTGACACTGGAGCAGGGGGATTTACAGCCCCAGATGCCGAGTTCCCTACGGGCCTCGGAAGGTGATGGACATTTGGGTGTTGGCTAGCCGTCGACCTGGCTGACCAGCGTACTCCACTTTCACCAGGATAACTGGTTGATGGCACGGCCAGGGGAATGACCAGTACATCTGCCGCCGCAGTGGAGGGAGCGCTGGAAAGCTCTGGCTCAACAGAGTCAGGTGGTGGCGGCAGCAACCGAGGGGTGGTTTGAGTCACCGCAGCTGTACGAGCATTGGCAGCTATAGGGGTCTCCGGCCCCAAAACAACCAAGTCCCCGTCACACGACAACTCATCTTCTGACAAAGACTGGTCAAGAGGAGACGACAAGGGGAAAATGCACCACCCTGAGGGGCAGCTCCGGCCACAGCTTTTAACAATGTTCGATGAACCTGCCGAACCTTGGTCTGGTCACCCATCGGTGCGATGGTGTACACAGAACCTCCCTCTTGGGTTGCTCTTTCGACTCTGTACACCACAGGGCCCCACAGATCCTGAATCTTGTGGCGTCCCCTTGCACTATGATCACGCAGCCACATCAACTGCCCCACCTTTAGTGGTGCCTCCCAGACATGACGATCATGGTTCTTCCTTCAGCGCTCTGCCGCCACCTCTAACCTTTCCCGGGCCCCTTCAAAGGCAAGCTGGAGCCGGGTTTGGTGTTCCTTCATCCATTCGTGGACCTCGCCAGCAACCGGGTCTGAAACTCTACCCAAAAGAAAATCAACTGGCAGCCTAGGTTCTTGCCCAAACATCAGGTAGAATGGAGACTCGCCAGTTGACTGATGGGGAGTCGTATTATACGTATGAGTAGAGCACCTGTGGCAGACAGGAGTGCCAGTCTCTTTTTCGTGACACAGGCAAGGCACACTACAAGTTGTGGAGAGTGTGATTGAAGCGTTCGCATTGGCTGTTACCGGCTGGGTGGTAGGGAGTGGTGCGAGACTTAGCAACACTGTAAAGGACACAGAGCTGTTGAATGAGGGAACTTTCAAAGTTGCGGCCCTGATCAGAGTGTATGCGAGCAGGGACCCCGAACTTATAGAACCACTCAGAAACCAAAGCCTGAGCCACAGTGGGGGCTCGTTGGTCCCGGGTAGGAACAACCAAGGTGTACTTACTGAAAATGTCAGTCATGACTAGGACATTTTCCAACTCATTCTGGCTGGGTTCCAGCAAGGTAAAGTCAATGGCCAAGATTTCATTTGGACAGGAAGCCACCAAATGCCCCATGAAACCATGAGCAGCTATGTGCCCGTCCTTGGCAACTTGACACCTCTCACATTCTCTGCACCACTGTGCCACCTCTGAGGACATACCTGGCCAGTAGCACTTTTGACGCAGCAGCTCCAATGTCCTCTCCACACCCTGATGCCCATACCCTTGATGAACCTGAGCTAGCACCTCTTGTTTTAGCGCAACAGGCAAGAGGAGCTGAAACACTGCTTCAGCACCATCAGGACGGAAGATGCGCCGGAAGAGGACTCCATCCTGCTCCACTAGTCGGCTCCACTGGCTTATGATGGTAAGTGCTGGAGGGGACATGCGCTTCCGTTCCTGATAGTTTGGACGCTGCTGCCACCTCCAGAACACCAAAACCTCCTGGAGGACAGGATCAGCTTGTTGGAGAACCCGAAGGTCAGAAGGTGCATGGTGGGGCAAAGCAGCAATGGCAGCTTGATTGGCGGAAGCGCTTTCACACTACAGGACTTACCGTAAGGGCTCGGGGAGCGAGGTACCAGGAACAATCGCTTCTAGGTCCTGTGGCCCAGGTGGGTGCTTCCGAGATAGAGCATCTGCATTTTTGTTGCTCCTCCCAGAGCGGTATTTGACCTCAAAATCAAAGGCTGCCAATTGGGCTGCCCAACGCTGCTCGGTAGCCCCGAGCTTGGCAGAAGGCAAATGGCTGAGTGGATTATTGTCGGTGTAGACAATGCATTTATGACCAAGTAGGTACTCCCGGAATTTCTCCGACATAGCCCACTTGAGAGCCAAAAACTCCAATTTCATGGAGCTGTAGTTTGACATATTACGCTCTGTGGGCCTCAACCCCCTGCTGGCATAAGCTATAGGCCTGACCTTCCCATTCTGTTCCTGGGAGAGCACAGCTCCAAGGCCACCATAGCTTGCATCAACCTCCAGGATGAAAGGGGAGGAGAAGTCGGCATAGGCAAGCACAGGTGCAGTAGTAAGCTTGGTCTTTAACGCTTCAAAATTCCGATGGCACTCCTCTGACCAATGCCCGGCCACTGCTCGCTTCACACCCTTAGAGTTCCTACCAGCTAGTTCTGCCACCAGCTTATGTAGAGGGGCCGCCAACTTGGCGAAACCCTCCACAATGTGATGGTAATAGCTGGCGAAACCAAGAAAGGAGCGTAGGTCAGAGATGGTAGTAGGAGGCTGCCAGTTGGCGACCACCTCTACCTTGCTGGGATCTGTAGATACCCCCTGTTCAGAGACCACGATCCAAGTACCCTACCTCCCGCTGGAAGAACGCACATTTGTTGAACTTGGCCTTAAGGCCTTGCTCCTGTAACCGCCCCAGCACCACCTCCACCCTCTCCAGATGTTGCTCCACTGTGGAGGAGAAAACCACAATGTCATCTAGGTAAAGGAGCAGCGACTGACATTGTTGGTCACCGAACAGTCGCTGCATCAACCTCTGGAAGGTGCCAGGGGCGTTACAAAGCCCAAAGGGCATGTGGTTCCATTCAAATAAGCCGAACGGGGTACAAAAAGCGGTTTTGTTCCTGTCTGCTTCACTGACCGGGACCTGGTTGTATCCACTGGCCAGGTCGAGAGTAGAAAACCAGCGGGCACCTGTCAGGGCATCCAAAGATTCCTCGATGCGGGGAAGGGGAAAAGCATCCTTCCTAGTTTTGTTGTTGAGCTGCCGGTAGTCCATGCACATGCGTAGACTGCTGTCTTTCTTTTTCACCAGCACAATCGGGGAACCATAAGAGCTGCTACTTTCCCTAATGACCTGAGCTTCAAGTAGTTGGATAATGTGGTCCTTAACCACCTCATACTCGGACGACGGAATGCGCCTATGGTGTTGCCTAACAGGCACGTCGTCCAAGAGAGGAATGTCATTGCTGATCTGGCAAGGCCTCAGATGCAGCCTGGGAAGCCATTGTGGCAATGCCAGTTGGTATCTCTGAGACTCCTGCAGGCAGGCTGACAACCCGGACCTCATCCAGGCTGCCCACAATAGTGCGGGGGTACAGCAGAACACTGGTGGAGCCAACGTTTACAATTGGGATGTATGCAGTACCTCGGACCACCCGAACCAGAGCAGGTGAGGTGGGCAAACCAGCAGGGAGGTCTCAGAGGGCTCAAACAACGCACTGGTACCAGAGTACTGCTCTGAGCATGTTGCTGCAACAATCTTCATCGTGCCACCAGGGATGTGACATGACCTCCTACCCCAAACCTTGACCTGACCTGCAGCGCACCGAGGGGCTTGCCCACAGGCCTAATGACACTTCTGCAGTGCCTGGGTGACTGACTCTGGTGCATGGGATACAGTGGGCAATTCAAACAAGGCCAGCCCATGCTGTCTAAAGAGCATCCGATAACACCGATGAATGATATTCATCCCCAGAATACCAGGAACCTGCGAAGACACCTCTCCAGGAGGATCCTTGACCACCAAGACCCCACACCGCGCTACTGAAGTACCACAAAGCTCAACATCTAGCTACAGGTAGCCGACATAAGGGATGTCCAACCCATTGGCTGCTCTGAGCTTCAGCCAATTGCAAGCTCGGAGCCTCTCATGCCCCCACGACTGGAAATGCTTAAGGAAAAAGCTCTCTGTGACTGTAGACACCATGGAGCCAGTGTCTACCAAGCAAGGGACCTGAGCTCCACCCATGTTCACATCAACATGGGGACAAGACGACATCAGCTCAAGGACTTCCTCCGAGCCAGTGGCTACCCCCCCCCCCCCCCGAACTGTGACTCTGCAGTTCGGCAGGCGCTAGTTTTCCGACTCCTGGGACTGGTGAAACTGCCTATTGGAGTGTTGACGAGCAGGCAAAGAAGACTGTGTGCGAGCAGGAACCCGAACTCCCTCACACTCACTTGCATAGTGGCCTGGCTGTTGGCAGCGCCGGCATACGAGAGGGCCACGATGAGCTGCAGGGCGGCGCAGGTGAGAGTTCTGCAATGCAGACATACTCTGCGTAAGTTGGTTCAGCTGCTCTTGCTGCAGTCTCAGCATCTCTCTCATTTCCGCCAGCTCCAGTCGTTGAGGTGGGATGGTTGCTTCCCGAGAGCCACTCTGTACCCCATACTGGAGACCAAAAGCTGAAGGGACGGAATGACTTCGTCCCCTCGCACCCCCAGGCAAACCCTCCCGCTCCCACCGGATCACCTCGCCCCTGACATCAAGCAAAGTAGCAGTAGGCTGCCTCCTCGCCAACTGTTTCAGCTCACGACGCAGAGCTCCGTCCGAAACATGCTCAACAAATTGGTCATGCAGCAAAACATCGGCATTCGTCATCCCACCAGGTGCACGTTCCTTCACCAACGCCATCAAACTCATTAATGCGAGGGAGAACTCGTGCAATTTCTCCCCTTCTTGTTGCTGCCGGGAAAAGAACACCTCCTGTAAGGCGACATAGGACTTGGCACCCATACAGCTCCTGTAACACAGAAATGATCTTAGCTGGGTCCTCCCTCTCCACATTAGACCGATATTTTTTCTCTTCTCGAGCCTCACCCTCAAGATGATCAAACAAGAAAAATGCCTGATCGGATGCAGATAAGTGGCGTGCCCTCATGCAGGCTTGAACCTCCTCAAGCCACTCAGTCAACCCTAGACCTGATTTCCCCCTGAACATAGGACACTTTCTATCCCTTTGCACAAAAAAAAGCCTCTCTGTTAAAGGGTTACTAGCGATGAGAGGGGCCATAAGTGGCACAGAGGAAGTGGAAGGTGCGGTACTAGGACTAGGCACGGCCACAGCCTGCTCCTGCCACAACCTCTCATTGTCTGCTTTTAACTGTGCCACTAGCTCCCTCAACTCCTGCAGCTCTCCCTCCATAACTAACCCTAAAGTTAGACTAGAGCAATGGACTGAATGATGAATGGTAAAGGAGAAAACAAAACAAGAAAACAAAAACTGGATTCTCACCGGGACTTTGCAGACCACAAAAGGCCAAGCTGCTGTTTTGGCTCTGAACAAAGTTCACAACACATCTCTACATCAAAAACGTACCCTGGGGGACCATTAAAACGAGCAAAAGAAATAAAGAAACTGGACCACAGGTCTCTGCCTTCAAAAAGCAGATCCTGCCAGCAACGCCACAATGTGGCAAGCGGGGCTAAGAAGGGTGAATACTAAAGGTAATCGAATACTGTACAACAATTCTAATCAAATCAACCACACTATCAGCTGATAAGAAAGTTAGTACATTAAATTGAGTATCGGTTGCCAACAACGCCACTCCAGGAATTGCACCTGGAGAATTAGGTTAACCCTTTACACAGTGATTAACATGCACAAGTTCATTTGCTAATGAGGGCTTGAGACTGGGTCCAGAGTACAAATTCAATTAATTTTTATTAGCAGTCTGTTATTTTAACAATTTTTCACTAAAAATGTTTTACACACTCACACATTCATACCCACACACACATCCCTCAGGCAATCCAAAAAATACACAAAGAAAGAACAAATAGCAAAATTGGGTAAATCAATTAAACACATATAACTAAGCAAACCACATAAATGCAAACATAAGAAAACTGACAAAGAAACAAAATTACTCAAAAGTAATCTAAAACTTATCAATCTAATAAACATGCAAACAATTAAACCAAAATACTACTAATAACTAACCAAAAATAAACAAACAAACAAAAGAAAACATGCAAAGCAACCCACACAAAGCAAAAGTAATTTCAAAAATGATTTACCCTCAATAGGCTACATGCAATATTTAAAATCCTAAAACTTTTTACGTTGCTATGGCGCCGCATGAGTGGCAGCCTGCCACAGCAGCTCTGTATTCTTTTACTCTTTTTTTACTCTTTAGTGTGATTTTTTTTTTCTCTTTTACTACTTAGTGTGATTTCTTCTCGTACTACACCGACGCTTTAAGCAAGTGCAGCTATGGGTGCCTCTTGCTATTTTTTTTAAATTGTTGTTGCTTGTAGTTTGTGGCAAAGAAAAATAAAAGACGCGAAAAGTGCAAAAATGACTAAGAGTCATGAGTTTGTGGCAAGCAGCTTAGAGCTAAGAGTTTACATGGCTACAGAGCCGGGCTTTGAGCCGGGACTCTGAGCTTTGAGTAAAGATCTCAGCTTCTAGTTTCTGCATCGTTCCTCGCTCCTCGCATCTCTTGTCATCTGGGTTTCTCTGACTTTTCTTAACTGACATCGGACTTCTTCTCACCTTTCAGGCTTTTCTTGGAACTTTGTGACTTGTTCTGCTCTGCCATCTGACCCGATTTTCTTTGAACTGCTCTATGTGAATTGATCAAGACTGTTTTATCCCTTGGGGGCTGGCACATGTTTCATGGGCACCACCCATCTTCTCCTGTGTTTCCACTTGGAGAAGAGAGTAATTTTCCACTGAACTTTAGAATAATTTAAATCTAGAGTTTACTTATAAACTCGCACACCCATCTTCCACCATGACCACAAAACATTAAGTGAAATAACATATAAAACTATTTGCTCTAATAATGGCAGAGAAAAACCTGGAATCAATCATGATACAAGTGGTTAACTGATCAAAATACAATATAAACATTTCCCAAAGCTAATAGTCTATACATATGGATTACACAGCAGTTCTTCGACTGTACTAATACAAATATGGACATTCTGGGTGTCATGCAGTGTGTTACCTTGTGTGAGGGATGTTGACAGTATGGTCACATGAAGAACATTGTCTTAAAATCTACATGTTACATTTCAAACATTCTATGGGATAGAAGTTTGGGGTTAAACTATTGCATAGGAAAATCTCATGAGTTAGGGAACAGTTAGATATTTAATTTTACATTCTTCCTTAGATCTGTGTCTGTGAAGAGTGTTCTGCTGGTCACTACCCAGGATTGGAATGTGGGTTGTAGTTTATGACTCTTATCTAGAGAGGGACAGAGGAAGGGAGGTTGGTGTGTGTGTCCATGCATGGCACAGACAGGCCAGGATTCACACCTTAGTGTTAATCAGTCCTTTTGTTGTTACTTGTCCTATACAAGAAACAATCAAATATCATTAGACAAAGTCTTATTGTTACAAACTGGAGATTTTGCCTATATTCTCCAGTTGTCTGGTGTCCATTGGTTGATCCTCTGGAGCTGACCCTTTGACCTTTGGTCTGGTTCTGTGTCGTTCGAACATGCTAAAAGCATGGTCTCTTCGTGGAAGAGGGGTCCTTTGTCTCTGTTTCCTATCAATTTGATAGTTTGATGATGGGAAGAGTCGCAAAGTGTCAATTGTGGGTCCGTAACTCTGCATGTCCTTATAATGAACTTCCTTTATGGCTTGTGACTGATGCCAGGCCACGCGTGCACACTACAATAGTGTTGTCTCTCAACTCCTAAACCAGCACCCCCATTCCCTCCTCCTCATCTCTGGGGACTTCAACCACACGTCCCTGTCCTCTGCTCTTCCTACCTTCACCCAGTATGTGGATTGTCACACCAGGGACAATAAAACTTTGGACTTGTTGTATGCTAATATCACGAATGCATACACCTCATCCCCCCTCCCCCCGCTGGGACGCTCAGATCACAACCTTGTCCACCTGATCACAGACTACACCCCTCTGGTGAATAAACAACCACCTGAGAAGAAGTCTGTGAAGGTGTGGTCCGAGGAGACCAGTGCCAGACTCAGAGATTGCTTTGAAATAACAGACTGGGAAGCACTCTGCAGCCCCCACGATCGCGACATCGACACCATGACTCACTGCATCACAGACTATATTAACTTCTGTGTGGAGAACACTGTGCCCTCCAAGTCAGTACGCTGTTTCGCCAACAATAAACCCTGGGTGACCTCCGAGATTAAGGCCCTGCTGAACGAGAAGAAGAGGGTCTTTAGATTGGGGGACAAGGAGGAGTCCAGAAGGAACTCAAACAGAAAATCAGGAAAGGGAAGGACTGTTACAGACAGACACTGGAAGAGCGGCTGGTGCAGAATAACACCAGAGATGTCTGGAGTGGACTGCAGAACATCTCTGGCCACGGAAAAGGAGTGAGGAGAGACCTGAGCTGTGGCGACAAGAACTGGGCCAATGAACTGAATCTGTTCTTCAACAGATTTGATTCTGTCCCCTCCCCCCTTACCTGCCTTGCACCCTCTTCACACCTCGCTGGGCCAGCTCCCCCTCCTCTCCTCAACCCGCTACTTTCAATTCCCATTCACCTCCAGCCCTCCCCTCCCCACCAGTACAGCTGCCCCCTCTCACCCCCCACCACCCCCATATCCTCACCTCAGTCATCTTCCACCCCCTTCTCCATAACAGTTGATGTGTTGAAGTGTCAATTTAAGAAGATCAAGACAAGGAAGGCCCCAGGCCCGGATGGCATCAGCCCCAGATTACTGAAGGACTGTGCAGATCAGCTCTGTGGTGTGCTCATGCACTTGTTTAATCTGAGCCTGAGCCTGGTGAAAGTACCGGTCCTGTGGAAGACCTCCTTGTGTGGTTCCGGTACCTAAAACCCAGCGCCCCAAGGAGCCTAACCATTTCAGGCCTGTTGTCTTGACCTCTCACCTGATGAAGACTTTGGAGAGGATCATCCTGAGTCACCTGAGATCACTGTTGAGCACACAGCTGGACCCCCTGCAGTTTGCTTACCGGCCTGGTATTGGGGTGGACGATGCAGTGATCTACCTACTGCATAGATCACTGCTACACCTGGAGGACAGTGGGAGCACTGTGAGGGTCATGTTTTTTTAGTTTTCTAGTGCTTACAACACGATCCTGCCGCCACTGCTCAGAGTGAAGTCGGAAAGTGTGGGAGTGGACCATTACCTGGCTGCATGGATGATAGACTACCTCACCAACAGACCACAGTACGTGAGGCTTCGTCACAGTGTGTCTGATGTGGTGCTCTGCAGTACAGGTGCCCCCCAGGGTACGGTGCTCTCCCCTTTTCTCTTCACCCTGTATACCTCGGACTTCACACACAACACCACACATTGCCACGTCCAGAAGTTCTCTGACGACACAGCCATTGTTGGGTGTGTTTCGGAGGGAAATGAACTGGAATACAGGACAGTCATCAGGGACTTTGTCAGCTGGTGCAAGATCAACCAGCTTCAGCTTAATGCCAGCAAAACAAAGGAGATGATTGTGAACCCCAGGCGGACGACATCCCACTTCACACCAATGAACATCCAGGGACTGGACATCGAGGTGGTGGAGAACTACAAGTTCCTGGGGGTTCACCTAAACAACAAACTGGACTGGTCCACCAACACCCACGCTCTCTACAAGAAGGGTCAGAGTCGCCTTCACCTGCTGAGGAGACTGAGGTCCTTTGGCATGTGTGGGGCTCTCCTCAGGACCTTCTACGACTCTGTGGTGGCCTCAGCCATCTACTTCGCTGTGGTCTGCTGGAGAGGGGGCAGCACTGACAGGGATAGGCAGAGGCTCAACAAACTGATCCGGAAAGCGAGCTCTGTCCTGGGCTGCCCCCTAGACTCCATTGAGGAAGTAGGTGACAGGAGAATGTTAGCTAAGCTGACATCCATCATGAACAATAACTCTCACCCTCTGCATGACACTGTAGGGTCTCAGAGTAACTTCTTCAGCAGCAGACTTTTACATCCTAGCTGTAAGAAGGATAGGTTCCACAGGTCCTTCATTCTAGCAGCTGTCAGACTCCACAACTCCTGGTCTTCCTGACTATGTGCAAACTTGCACTTTTTCATGTACATATTGTGTGTATTGTGTATATTGTATTTATTAGTGTATATTTGGTGTATTTCTGATGTATGTTTCCATATTTCCGTTAACACCAGGGTAAAGACGTTAACCAATTTACTGCCAGAACAGCACAGTTGACGGTTTAACGTTGGATGTAGGCTGGATGATTGGGTTTGAACAGCCACACCAAACAACAGGCAAAACAGCAGCCAGCCGACAGCGGCGCGGGGGGGGGGCAATCGCACACATATTAAACCTGCCATGAAAAGAGATATTTAGAGGCTAAACAGTACCTATAACAGTGGCTTGAGCTGCCGTCATCACACAAACATACCGTCAAGAGTTGAATGCGCGTTCCACAGGTGACGAGGAGAAACACCTAAGCCACAGCGGCTCAACCACGACATAACAGCTCAACAGCTGATAGGTCTCCGCTGCGGCACACGTGAGGAGACATGGGAGAGAAACACTCAGGATCCCGTGATCAAGTCCGACGAAGGAAAGGGAAGATTCCCAGTGAGGAACTGTATTTAGGAGACAAAAGCCGACCTTGATGGCAACCACAAAACTTTGAAAACAGCACAACAAAGCGTGCAACTGCAACATACCAGGGAGCAGCGAGCCGGGCGACCTGGCTGTGAGGCGATCAGGTGAGATGAACAGGTGCCGTGATTAGGGAGAGGGCAGGGCACCCAGGAGCTTCAGAGCAAAAGGACTCCTAATACGCAACCACCCACCTTTATAGACTGCGCCCCCAAGCAGAAATAGGCTGATTCTGCAGCACTAATTAGAGTCACAGCAAAATTGCAGGCCCATACTGCTACATTTTCATATAACAGCTGCCATAAGTTCTTGCAGTTTAATATTATCCATAGAACCTACTTCACACCAGAAAGACTCCAGGATAAGTCAGTCAATCTCAGAGCTCTGCCCAAGATGTAAAATAGAAATAGGTAACCTTATTCACATGTTCTTGAAATGTAATAAATAGAAAAATTATCAGTGTTCGATATTGAAGATTCTTAAAGAAAATACTGGGTTTGAGATTCCTGGTTCACCTAAACAAGCCTTATTAGGCGACATATCTGATATTTCTTTCACCTAATGAAGCAAGGTGCAGTTGAAGAAAAATGAAGACCCTCCGCCTCCGCCACTACATGTGGTTTAAAGAAATTTCCTCATACATGGCATATGACCATATATATATATATATATATATATATATATATATATATACTGTATATATAATTTTTTTTTTATTCTTTTTTCACTCATCTGGTACCTATGTTTCTGTACCTTCATAATGGCTCTTGTCTGGTGGTGGGGTGGAGTGATTGGCCTTAAGGGATTACTTTAACATGTTAATTTTTCATTTTATTTCATTATCTTTTCCCCTGTGTTTTCCCCTGTAGACTGCTCTGTATCTTTGAAAACTCAATAAATAAACTGTTAAAAATAAATAAAATAGTAAAGATGCATGACAAAGTCAGTCTGTTACTACATGGACAGCTTGTCCCGCTGGAAATGAAAGCTAGCTTAGCTACGTTTTCATAACCTAGCCTGTTATCTTAGCTTAAACTCTACCTGCACTGCAGTTTTTCTCTGAATGGATGTTTCCAATGTGGCTTCATTTGCTTGACACAAATAAATGTAAATGAAATCCTTCAAAACACAAATTACTTGTGTTAATTCACCTGCTGCTTAATGCTAAGCTAATTACAACCTGCTACATTCATCTGATATTACTGAGCTGGATGTTTGTCTGATGCTGCATTATATTCTCAACATGATCAAACATAGGGTCAGTCTAACATCTGATCATGTGATCATAGTTGACTGATCTATGTAATCTGTCACCGTAGCAACAGTGGTTACATAACCTTTGAAAGCCTCAACTTAACGGTGCTCATGCTTGCATATGAAATATATAAAGTCATATACTATATGACCTATTACCATCATTTTTGAATCAAGAATTGATTTTGAATTGAATTGTGAGCCCAAAGATCGAAATTGAATTGAGATTTTCTGAATCGTAAACCCCTAGTGGTCACCATCTCCCTCATCACTTTACAAAACCACCTGTTATCAGGTGAAATGTTATTCTCACTGTACACTGTAAAAGAAAATCTGTAATTTAACAGAATTTTTACTGTATATTTTAGAGACTTTTCCTGTATTTTTAAAATACATGAAAATATTAATAAAATTACAAAATTAGACTGTGATTTTACATGTCAAATGTAAAAAAACATGAAAACACCGTAACTGTGAATAACCATAAAATAACAATAAAATTAAAGTATTTCTTTGTTATTTAAGAGATTAAACTGTTAAATTCAAGTTTAATACAGTAAAAAGATTATAAAATGAGTTACTGACAATTAACAGTAAAAGAAGTATTTGTTCCATAATTTTATTAAGATTTGTTCGTTAATTTATAAAAATCTTATTTAATTACAAAATTTTTCACAACAAAAATGTTGAATAAATGTATTTTTGTCAATGGATAACATGTATAAGCTGTGGTAAACTGTATAAAAACTATATAAAAATATAGTTTTTATCATTGACATTTTTCAAATTTTTCCCCATTATACTTTGAAGTTAAAGTCAATGTTTGGAAAACGGGTTGTAATAAATATATGCATTTTAAATTTGAGTACACACCCTGGACAGAAAGGCGCCTTATTCAAATATTCAAGTTTGAATCTTTGCCGTCCAATCAGAGCATTGCACTCGGCTCCGCCTCCTCGAGCTCCGGGACAGTTGTGTGTGTGAGCTATGCTACACTCTCTGCTCTCCTCCAAAAGTCCGACGGCTAACTTGCTCCTCCAGAACTTTTCGGCTGCCAGGGAAAGGTGGAATCAAGTTTAACAAGGTAAACATTTTTTATGAGTGGAATTATTTAGATTATGTTGTTGTTGGGAGGCATTTGATTATTTTAGAGTGCCTGGAGTAGTGGTTAATTTAGTAAAGTCATATTTCCAAGATATTAGACTATGCTTAAGTACAGCAGGCTTTACAACAGGGTGGCAGAGGCTAGAAATGGGCATTATGGCAGGGTGCACGATTTTTCCATTGGCATTCACAATGGCGATGGAGGTAATCATTAGAGCTTCTAAGTGGGTTGTAGGTGGAGAGAGGCGGCAGGATGGGATGCGCCTTACACCAATTAGGGCCTACATGGATGACATGACGTTGATAACTACAACGGTGCCATGTATGAAAAGAGTACTTGAGAGACTTAATAAAAACTTAAAGTGGGCTAGTATGAAAATTAAGCCTAGTAAGTCTAGAAGTATCTCAATAAGTAGAGGGAAGCTAAGTGATAGGAAGTTTGTAATAGACGAAGAGGAAATTCCAATAATTAGGGAAAAATCAGTAAAGAGTCTAGGTAGGTGGTACAAGGCAGACTTGAATGACGGAGAACAGGTAGTGCAGTTTCGGAAAGATGTTGCTGAGGGACTGGATAGAATAGATAAATCAGGGCTTCCAGGAAAGTTGAAGTTGTGGTGTCTGCAGTTCGGGTTATTTCCCAGGTTGATGTGGCCACTGTCTGTATATGAGATTCCATTATCTGCTGCAGAAAAAATGGAAAGATTAGTTAGCTTTTACATTAGGAAGTGGCTAGGTGTTCCTAGATGTTTAAGTACGGTGGCACTGTATGGGAAAGGCATACTTCAGCTCCCAGTAACTAGTCTAGTGGAGGAGTTTAAATGTACTAAGGTTAGGACAGAGCTCCTGTTATCTGGGAGTAAAGATGTGGTAGTCAGTAAGGTGGTTCCAAACCCAATCAAGGGGAGAAAGTGGAATCCAAGAATGGCAGTGCAGGAGGCAGAAGCAACGCTCAGGCATACAGAGATTGTGGGTAATGTCCAAATAGGCCGGGGAGGCTTGGGGCTTGGCCCAGGCAAACCGGTGTGGAGTAGAGCAGGTCCCAAAGAGAAGAGAAAGCTAGTTGTGGAGCAGGTTCGTAGACAGGAGGAAATATTAAGGGGTGCAAAGGCAGTGGCCCAGGCTAAGCAGGGACAGTGGTTGAATTGGGAAGGTGTAGACAAGAAAAAGCTTAGCTGGAAAGAGCTGTGGAGTATGGAGGAAAGTAGTATTAGATTTTTGATAGGGGCAACATATGATGTATTGCCAACTCCCCAGAACCTAAAACTCTGGGTAAATGGAGACCCGTTATGTTCATTGTGTTCAGGTACTGCAACTTTAAAGCACATTTTGTCAGGCTGTAAGGTTAGTCTGTCGCAAGGCCGGTATACGTGGCGACATAACCAGGTTTTAAAAAGCTTAGCTGCAGGAATTGAAGATTTACGGAGGCAGGCAAATTTAGGAGGGCCTAAAATAAAGAGAGTTGCAATCAAGTTTGTTCAAGAGGGAGAGAAAGTTGGTAAGACAGCAAGGAGGCAAGGCAGCTTAGAGGATGCTTGTGATTGGGAAATGCAGGTAGATTTAGGAGGAAAGCTTGTTGTTCCCCAGGAAATAGCCAGTACAAAGCTAAGGCCTGACATAGTCTTGTGGTCTAGGAGTAGAATGAAAGTATATTTCATAGAGCTGACTGTTCCGTGGGAGGCTTCAGTTGAAGAAGCATATGAAAGTAAAAAGCTCAGGTATGTAGAGTTAGGGGCAGAAGCAGAGCAGTGAGGATGGAAAGTTAGGATTTGTCCAGTGGAAGTAGGATGTAGAGGATTTGTAGCAAGGTCTGTTGTCTCTTTGGTAAGGGAGTTAGGAGGAAGTGGACAGAGTGTGAGGAAAATAGTAAAGGACATGTCAGATGAGGCAGCAAGATCCAGTCAGTGGATTTGGATGAGAAGAAATAATGGTAGCTGGGGGCCCAGCAGGGGGAGCACTTAGGATAGACAGACTCTTAGGAGAAGCAAGGAAGAAATCCAGGAAGAAGAAGTGTTTTTAAGTGTGGGGTGTGGCCTGTGTGAGCCTCTTTGAGACCATGCGGTTAGTCCAGGTGAGGTGGCCTTTACTGTTTGTTTGCATTGTTTGAATTGGTTTGTAGTGTGTCTTTGGCTGTTTAGGTGAGTTTGTTTATTTTAGGTGAGTTGTTGGAGAGTAGGGGGGTGGGGGGGTATGATGCATCAGCCGTGAAGTGCGGGGAGAGGTGTTACGCTCAAAAAGACATCTCATCCTATATAGCTCTCTGTTCCTATTCGTAAAGTGGCGCGCACTTTCTCCAACTGGTTAGGGGAGTTTGTTTGCTGAATCTGCTAGTGTGTTTTGTCCGAGTTGATGATGTTGTTTGTGGTAGCATAGGCAAGATAAAGGAGAAAATAGTCGTGGTGTGAGGAGCAGTGATGGCTGGCATTAGGGGAGAGACTCTGGGATGCCAGTGATCACTGTCTAGCCTCCTGGAGGTGTCGTGGGACCAACTAGATGAAACACTGGTGAAAGGAGGTTCCCACCTGATGACCCCAAAGATATGTTAGTTATCACTGCTCATTAGTCTGTATAGCCAAATTAATAGTTATCATAGGACTTAGGATGTTAAGCTTAGGGAGCTATTCACTGAGTCTGGTCCATTTTCTGTAGCACAAGTTTCTTGTGTTTACCTTAAATTTATGTGAAATTATGTAGATTATGTGTTTTCAATTGGTACTAGCTAACGTTGCCAGTGAAGGGCAAATTGATAAGCATTTTAGCTGTGTCCAGATACTTTACCATTATGCTAACGTTAGCTCTAAGGTAACTTACAGCTGGTGCTGTCGTTGGTTGTTAGGTTCATAGACTGTAACATTATCAGCCGGTCTGTGGACAATCTTTTTTTCTCCAACATTTGGCGGCCACAGTTGCTGCAGAGGTTGAAATTTGCCATGGAAGTCAATGTTGTTGGGTCTGAGCTCTACCTCATGAGCTGGACACCAACTATGTTGAATTTCGGTTGTCTATGAATTTATTGGCTATCATAAATTAAGAAAATATTAATATTAGAAATATTAATGTTAAATAATAACTTTAAAATGAATTAAGGTTCACGGGGCACCAGCCTAAACAAATAGGCAAAATAGCCAATATAGTTTTAGTCTCAAATTATTACCATTAATCTGGAACTCTGATTAACAATTAGCTTACTAACTATAACCAAACTACCAAATCAACAGTAAGTTAAGGTTGAAGGATTGGAATTCTACAAAGTAGAGGTTGGCAACATTCAC
>NW_019174311.1:1581792-1582053 GCF_002260705.1 Seriola dumerili | reverse complement strand
CATATGTTGTGCTGTCCAGCAGGCTGAGCCAAATATGTCCAGTGGTCCTGAAGTCCCGAAGTTGAGTGGTCCTCAGCTGAATCCTTGACATTATTACTTTTCTAGGTAAGATATACAACTCTAAAAAAAGTAAATGATGATTACATTGTGAATAAACAAATACATTTTTAAAACTTTTTCTTTTTACAGGTGTTAGGACATTGAGCTTGGCCCATTTAAAAGCTACCAAGTTCACCTCAGCCTTGTCCTGGTGTTGGTAGA